>NC_043002.1:26559995-26619995 GCF_006345805.1 Octopus sinensis | reverse complement strand
CACTGATGCGGTCACAGGAGTGTGACAAAAGAACTTTGGCCGAAATAAGATTAAGATTAATGTAAAAAATAAATATCACTGAAGAAAAATAACACCAAATATATAGTGCGTGTGTTTTTATTGGCTAAACTGCCAATATGACCATTCCGAAATATTACAATATATATATATATAATATATATTATATATATATATATATTATATATATATATATATATATAATATATATATATATATATATATATATATACCTATATAGACATATATATATATATATATATACATATATATACATATATATACATATATATATATATATATACATATACACGTATTCACATTCTTCCGGTCTCAGTCCCACTACATGGCAGCCACGGGCCGACTAAAGACTTGTTAGTAGATTTGGTAGACGGAAACTGTAAGAAACCTGTCATACGTACATATAAATACATACATACATATATACATATATATATATATATAGAGAGAGAGAGAGAGAGAGATAGAGAGAAAATAGTAAAGAGCGAAAAAACTACAGAAGGCTTGTTTTATAAGGTTAAATAATATATTTGAGTCATTATGTTAGAAGAATGTTATAAAAGTTTTTTCATACAGTAACATAGTTTTTGAAAAATTACCGGTTTCGTGTTAACTTTTCAAATACTCAAATGTCTTTATCTACGTCGTGTTATGTCTTCGTTATGAAGTGCCAAGAAGAGTTCCAGGTAGGGGGAGGTAATAACC
The DNA here is from genome assembly GCF_006345805.1 of Octopus sinensis. NCBI lineage: Eukaryota > Metazoa > Mollusca > Cephalopoda > Octopoda > Octopodidae > Octopus > Octopus sinensis. Next base: position 26,619,251 of record NC_043002.1, on the reverse strand, counting down.
GATTTCCTCCGGTATAAGGGAGATAATCGCTTTATATTTATTTTCCTTTTATTTAATGGGGTGAGTTTCTCTGTATACGAATGTTAGAATGGTTAAGTTTGGGCTTATATTTTTCAAATTGTGGTAGTAGTTGCTTTGCGCATTTCTCAATACGCTCACTAAAGGGTATCATTCTGTATTCTGAGAATGCAATCCGTTGTCGATGCAGAGTGCATTTACGCCTGAGTGATAGATTTACCAAATCTCATTATATTGCTTAAACAGAAAAACACAAAACTGTTGCAAAATAAGAATTTTTAAGGGAAATTAACACTTAAGTGAAATTAAGTTACTTCTCTCAGTAATTTATGAAGTTACTTTTATCAGTAATTCCATCAACAACAAAAAACACAGAACTTTGCAAACGTAAATAGGAAATTTGTAGGTAAATCTAATGAAGTGTACGGACTGAAGTGTAATTTATGAAGTTACTTCTGGCGTAGTTGTGAACTTCATTCTGTCAGGAATTTGTCGTTGTTTGCAAATATTGATTGAAAACTTACAGTACAAAAATAGCGTTTGAACTTAAAGTGAAAACGATATCATCTGAAAAATGAAATTGAAAACAATAGGGAGTGAGTGAGATATAGACAAGGGAAGAGACAGAGAGAGCTAACTTGTTAGACTAATAAGATAAATGTAGATAGGTAGATATAGATAGATAAGATATGGAGAGATAAATACAGAGAGATAGATAAATATAGAGATAGAATGGATATAAAGATATACATAGAGAGATAGAGATAAGCGTGAAAAGAGAATACACACTCTCGCACACATCTCTATTTTATATATTAGATGTGATTGTGATGATTTTTTGACCAATGGATGTAAGGGAAAACTCCAATTTCTAAAAGTTACTTCGCGTAACCCAGTAACGGAGATTTTCTACCTCTAGGGGGGCCGTTACTAATTGTTTGAAAAGTTTCAAGAGTTTAAAACCATCGCTGGTACATACCTAGTGTATGGTCTAAGTTTGGAGAAAATCAGTTGAAAACTACGGCTATTATAGTCTTTTACGCACACTCTCACAACGAGATTTGTATTATATATATATAGGTATGCATGTATGTATGTGTGTATGTTATATATATATATATATATATATATATATATATATATATATATATATGTGTGTGTGTGTGTGTGTGTGTGTGTGTGTGTGTGTGTGTATATATTATATATTTATTATACATTCACACGAACGCATACACACATAGACACACACAAACACACAACCACACACAAACACACGTGCGCATATTATAAATGTATCAATGAGTATTCGTACTGTGGAATGTTTACGTTCTTCTTGAATTGTTTACAGAATTCTAATCGTGCTACTTCAATGCTTGCAAGTTTCTTCGAAACTAGAAAATCACAATTGTGTGTAGATAGAATATCAAGCAATAGCTACAGGAAAAAAAAAAAAAACAGAAAATGAATGAAGAGTAGCAAAAGAGAGAAATACATCATAACTACTACGATGAATACTGCACTATAGCAGCAATAAAGTGCGAGAGATACAGAGAGACAAACACCTATTGTCTGAAGTCGGAGAACCACATGTAGTTTCGAATGTCGGCGGAGATTAGTTCCGAATTTGTGCTGATCTACAATAGTCATTCTGGGAGGGAACCGATGATAATGAGAGGTTTTATGTTCGTAAGGAACGTCATTCTATGATAATTGTATTTAGGAGAGAAACACGTCTAAGGTGAGAAAAGATAATTGAATGTTTGTTTTTCTAGTTATAGACTAGTCAGCAATAGTAAGGGGATTATTTTGATACGATACATATTATGCACATATTCAAATAATGACATAATCATTTGGGTATAAATTAGTAAAGAATCTATAGTGCTTTTCTTAATAATTACTAAGGTGGAATTACTAGCATTTGGATCATTAATGAAAAATGTTGGACATTGGGGAGAGAATCGGAATACAAAATGAGGAGAGATGAGGGATAGAGAATGTAAAATAGCTAGAGTTATAAATAGTTATGAATTTAAACGTACATGCACACGGACAGAGATGCACACACAAACACACACACACACACACACACACACACACACACACACACACATACACACACACACACACACATACACACACACACACCACATGCACATACACGCACACACACATTCACATACATATTGATCCATAGATTGAAAGGCATACGGACAAATAAAGTAGATAGTCAGAATATATAGAGATAGATACATAGATAGATGATAGATAGATAGATAGATAGATAGATAGATAGATAGATAGATAGATAGATAGATAGATAGATAGATAGATAGATAGATAGATAGATAGATAGATATGTTTCTTTATTAGCCACACAAGGCTGAACACAGACGGGACAGATTACAAAGTTGAGCTTTTCTTTTGGGGGGAAAGAGACAAATTCAGGCATTTAAACAATACACGCACGTTAAGTTCATGGTATTGGTAATGCTTACATTAAAGGGATGCCTATATTTCATAGTCTAAACTTATTCTATTTCTGCAGGGTCGTTACCAGTTATTATATACTTTTTATATTATCTGTGCATATTTCAGGATAAAGATTTCTGTTTTGTTTTGAAATTAACTTGATATATACTGGTAATAAGCAGCAAATACAGCAAAATACGTATCTGCTACGCCTTTGGTAGCTTCGCGTAGCTCTGAAGTATATTATAGTTCTCAAAACTTCACGCCGTTTGAGGGGTTTTACCGAACGATAAACAACAGCTTCTGACGTTCAAACAAACGTACGTTAAGTTTGTACTATTGGTAAAATTTACATCATAGAACAGCATCTATCAACTACATACACACACACATACACACATAAATCCTTTACTGCCAGGTCCATAGTGTTATTTAATTTGTTATTTGCAGAAAACGCTTGTTATAATCGAATACGTAAACATTTATTCATTGCAAGGAGGTTCCCCTCATTTGAAGAAAATTATAACCAGGTGTCTTGCAGCAATCAGCTGGGAAATAACACAACTCATATTAAAATTATATCCACTAAACTGTAACAGCCACGCTTTCCGCCATAATGAAAGATGGCGTTACATCTGACCTGCTACTACTATATTGTGAATTTTACAGTATTCTTTGAATTGTCGAATATTATGTTTTTCATCTGTGTTATACATTATATCCTCTAATTGATACTGGGTATTTTAATTTTTGTTCATGCTATCATCGGCATGTGTGTATACATACACTAATATATTTATATTTTATATATTATATTTATATATTTAAATGCACATTGTACAATATTCATTTATTAATAATACTTTATTGAAAAATCATACAACTGAAACTAGCTACCGTACAAAAATCAAACGCTGCAATCATTGCAGCTTGTAAAAAGCAATTTCAGATAATGATAATAATGATGTAACACAGGGGAATAAACATGTCAAAGCAGCTGTTTGTTTGTGAATTCGTTTATTACGAATTTGTTTCAGATGATTAATTTTATCCTTGGTTTCAGTCAGAGTGTACCTAATAAATTCAGTTAGATGTTTGTTTCTTTTGTAATTCTCATTATCTAAAATTGTGTATCATACTGTGAAAAACCAACATGTACATATATCAATTATTTGCTCCAGAACTGCATGAGAAATCATGAAAATTTATTTTGCCTTTCTGCAAAAAGAAAAGTAAGTTTCGTTGATTCCCTTTGACAATAGCCTTAAAAAACTAGCGGACGTAAATTCCAATCTCATTTTCAAACGTAATATATGTAGAACCTGTTATTTAATGTTGCATACGGATTAAATAGCAGTTTGCTGCTGTTTCTAACAGTCTAATCTCCACGGACATTTTCCTTTCTCTTACATCTGATGTTTTGTAAGTCCAAATTTTAGAAATTCTATCCTCCTAAATGCATACATTTTACAATCTGAAAATTAAAATATGATGGAGTACAAAACATTTTATGACATTCAAATATACGTTATGTTTCTTTCTTGTTACACTAAATATCATACTTTTGTTAGAGTACAGGCATATCTCCATTTCTCTTGATTTACAGAATAACATTAATGTTGTCTGCCACAATTTTAATTATGTTTAACCCTACATTATATAAATGGCTGAAAATATTATGAAAACCACGCTGATACTGGAATTCATCTTCTGGAACTCGACTTAAATATTTCAGACATTTCTAATTGGAATCAGTTCAAAGAAAGCGTTTTAAGATCTAAATTATCAACCATTCTGGCATCTCATTGTTTCTTCAGTTTGAGACACAACACACCAAAATTAATTTTTAATCTTTAATAAGCTACACGAAAACATCTTTTTAAACTTGAAATATTTATAAAGCAATTCCAACCATTCAAGACATTTATAAATTATGTTTAAAATACATTATAGAAAACAAATAACGTAATATTCGTTCGCGGGAATTAACGGAATTAAGTATAGTGTTAACGAAAAATATCATGAAATAAAATTAAAAGATTAAAAACAGAAATAGAGGAATGAAGTGTGAATATTAAGTGAGTAAATAATAATGAAAATTTTCTGTTTTAAAGCAGGAAGCTTAAAATGCGAAATATAAATTGCGAAAGTGTATTACAGTCTTATTAAAGAGATGTTATTTAAAACAATAATAAGCATCTAAAGTGGGAAAGTGGCCAAACGCAAACTGGCTAATTATGTTGAAACTTATCAAATCTCATATTGTCAAATGTAACAAAGAAAATGTTGTAGGGAATTAATAATAATGATACACATCCTCCCACGTGACGAATGGAATAACATAGTCACGATAAGTAAAGAGAAGTATGTGAAGAACCGGATTACGTAGTAGGCGGTCAGAGATAGTCGTATCTTTACTGGTTTTACTAAGTATATTGTATACCGGAGTGGATGTTATAACAGTCGAACATTTTAAGGATTATAACAGTGGTGACAAGGAGTTAAATAACTCACTAAGAATTAATAAACTCGACGAGGATTTTAAAAACTCACGACGAGTTAACAAACTCACAAAATGGAAAGTTTGTTGGCCGGTTTGATCGAGTTGCAAAACGCGGAAAAGCAGCAACTGAAAGAACAACAACGCTAGCAGCTACAACTGCAATAACGACAACTGAAGCAACAACAACACCACCAACAACGACTGAAAGAACAACAACAGAAGCAGATTCAACTTCGAGAGCAACAACAAAAACAGCAACAAAAAATATTACAGCAATAAAAGCTGCAATTACTGAAATCGTCAGGAAAGTCAGAAAAAGTGTTCTGGACAGACTATGTCGAGAACTCCATAACAGAGTTCAAATACGAACCTGATGAAGAAGTTAGCTTCGAAGCTTACTACAGAAGATATGAGCAAATCTTTGAGCAAGAATGTAAAGATTGGGACGACGAGATAAAAACGGGCTTAATCTTGTGGAAACTGGCGGCAACATAACATGAACGATTCAGTAATTATGTTCTCCCCAAAAAACCTTGGGACATAATCTTTAATGACACAACAGATATATTGTGTAAAATTTTCAATGAAATGAGCTCATCTTCGTCGTTATTTTTCTCTGTGTTTAGGCAATTCCAACGTGTGTTGAACAATGAGCTCTTCTATCTCTTCTCCTGCAGTTAGTCCCTGTGTAAAAATTAGGCATTTGAACATATTTGGCGTTAATTCGTCAAGCTTACACTTCTCACATTGCCTGTTTACTCAACCAATATATGTGATGTAAAAAAGTAATGTGAGAAGTTTAAGCTTGACGAATTAACTCCAAATATGTTCAAATGCCTGATTTTTACACAGGGACTAACTGCAGGAGAAGACGTAGAAGTTAGAACAAGAATTCTCACTAAACTAGAACAAAACCAGGATGTAACCCTACAACAACTGTCAGAAGAATGTGAAAGAATAGTCAAATTAAGACACGGCACAGAAGAAATTGAACGTAAAGATTGTTTCCAAGTGAAATAAATGCGAAATAGTCAGAATAAAGATAAAGTGTTTTCTAAAACATACGACAAAAATCATGAAATAAATCCAGGTTTTGCATGTGGTGGTATACACCAGATGAAAAAACGTTCATTTAAAATGGCGAAGTGCTTTAGTGGTGGAAATATAGGATATATAATCGCGCGATGTAGAACGAAGATGACAAAACATCAGAACAGAAGAAAAAGAATAAAAAGTATGGCATCGGAAGAAATTGGTAATATAACGATGAGGAAATTCGTGAAGGTGAAAATCAGAATACAAGTGTTAAAATGAAGTTGAACACTAATAACGATATCACCATTATAAACGAAAACAACTTAAAATAAGTCGGTAAGCCGAAATTAATTAAATCTAGACTTGGCGTTACGGGAAAAAGATTATATTTTTTCGGTGAATTCGTATGAAATGTAACACATCGGGTTCAAACGTAAAAGGCAAATATATATATATAATATATATATATATATATATATATATATGTGTGTGTGTGTGTGTGTGTGTGTGTGTGTTAAAAGATTCACTTAATCTATTTGGCCTAGAGTGGATTGAACTACTCAATGTATGGAATACACCCATAAGTGTTTTGAACGGACATGTAGACCGTTCAGTCGATGGTTTGAATGCGGCTAAGGGACAGAAACAAAAAATGCAGTAAAACAGAGTGGAACACATCTATGTAAGACAAAACGAAGAACGAGTGGTTGAAACAGGGACAACTGAAGAAGGGGAATATTCTTTATGTTGTATGTCTTGTTTCTCTGTTTGTTTGTTTTTCCGTTGTCCGAAAAAAAGTTCGTTTCTATGTTTTTGTTTTTATGTTTTCGTTTCTCATTGTGTTCAACGTTTTTTTTATGTCTTGTACCCACATATGCATGTATATATACATATATATGTAGGTATGTGCATATATGTATGTATTTATATTATTTATTTATATTATATTATTATATGATCGAACGCCACGTGTTCTTTTCCAAGTAAGTTTTATCTATATATATGTATACACACACACACATACACACACACACACACACACATATCGAAGTGTATTGCATAATTTCATGTTCCTTAGTCAATTATTCTATTTCATATTTAAGTTCTGTAAACAACTAACACTTTTTCTGAAGTATATGTGCATTGAGGTCGAACATCAGGTTATGTTTTTACCTCTCAATATAAACTACCTCTCAAATTACAAACATATTACTTTGTAATTTGAGTGGTATTTGTCAGCTATCCTATTGCAATTAGTCGAGCGGATTGTAATAGAGTTTCTCACATTTGTGAGAAAGGGGTCGTGGCATATACATTAGCTGTGCTTTAACAATGTATTTTCATATATAATTTATGAGGATGTTCATTAAATTCATACAAAAATATAGAAATTAGAGAGCCAATAATACCAACAATGGAACATAATTTAACAAATCTAGAAATACACAAATATTATTATTATGATATATAGTGTTTAGTGTGACACATGATCTAACCGCTCCGAATAGTTTTGCATTTCTTTAATTGTCCTTTGAGATAACTACTGCGCATATAAACTGAACAGATGATTATGGTCTACTATATAAAACTACCATTACTCACAAAAATATAACCATGTTTGCTAGGTCATCTATGTGTATTGGAAGCAAAACAATCGGCGCAACGAATAAGTTGCATGGCTCTGTTGCGCCATGTTTTCTTTCTTTTAATCCCAGGGTGTTTTACTTGCATCTATGTAGTTCATAAATATAAAACAAAATACTAGGGTTCATATTACAGATTAAAAATATTAAAGACGAGAGTCTGGAACATTTCCATGAGCAAAAGTGTGTTTATTTGTCTGCGATAGCCATGCTTTTTCTCGATAGTCATGCAGGGAACTTACCGTGAATTCTGTTTCATTCGTTCTTTTATTTATTATTTACGCGCCCTTTTCAAGCCTAGTCAGGCTCATGGGCCCGGTTTCCCGGTTTCTATAGCGTATGTGTTCCCCCCAGCTGGACGGGACGCCAGTCCATCGCAACGTTACTTAAGAAACAGGAAGAAAGAGTGAGAGAAAGCCGGTGCGAAAGAGTACAACAGGAGTCGCCACCACCACCACCTGCCAGAGCCTCATGGAGCTTTAGGTGATTTCGCTCAATAAACATACACAACGACCGGTCTGGGAATCGAAACTGCGATCCTCCGACCGCGAATCCGCTGCCCTAACCACTGGGGCATTGCGCCTCCACTTATTCTTTCTTACCCTATTCTTAATACAAATTAATTTATGTATCTAATTTATAGTTTTTATAACAGACGATTCGCACGACGGAGAACATATATCTTCGGGGTTCACTAAAGAATATTCCTTTCCCACAACGTAATGAATACAGTAAGATCTTTATCCAGAAAGTCAACACATTTACACGCAGACTTTGATGCCTATTGATAAAGCAGAACATTCATACTTCTTGGATATTAATCTTTACAAAACATCTAATACTGAAAGAAATGTACAAGTATTATCATATGGCAGACAAATCTAACTTAACTAACATTAATGGTTTTGGACGGAGTATTCTAAACTCTCCTAATCCTGCTGATAGAACTGAAGCCCTTACACATAACTCCCCAAGAATTAATCTCAAGGACCGTAAGCCAAATGTTCCCTCTTTAAACACATTGTATGCTTGATTTGCTCTGGAAAATCAGACATGGGTAAAATTCTTGTTAGGGTACTTCTTACTAGTAAACATTCACTCTGTTTATGGTCTAACATACCAAGTTATCAAGCAACTCAGCACGGGATGGGACCTCAAGAGAATACAGTTATTGCCTGAGGGCAACACCCTAACGACTAAACCACGTAGCTACACACACACACACAAATACACACACACACACACACAAACACACACACACACAAACACACACACACACATATATATATATTCATACACACGCACACACACATATATGCATATACATGCTCTTGACCATAGATCTCAGTCATGTTAAACTTGGGGCTAACCTACATCCGCTACACCTGACAATATTGTCTTCACTGAAATTTGATCTATATCGATTCATGACAACTAGATTGAATCAGAAATATTGTGACTGAAATGTACGTCATGAATATGCATAATAATTTTTTATATTGACTCATAAGTCTACATATTTGCACGAAAGAGACATAGGGGAAAATAGTCTTATATAATATGACTGGTTCTTCAATTGTTGCCTGCGAAAAGATGGAACTGGACTAAGTTTTAAAATAAAAGTAAAACGATATGGTTAACTACAGCAATAAATTTACTAATCTAGTGCTTCTATATCTAATAAAGTTCACTAGCGTAAGTAAAAAGTTCTCCATTTTGTAGTAGGGTACACTGTACTACGCTGAATTTAGTTATTTACTCGTTCTTATTTCATGGACCTAAGAACGAGGTTTTAACTCTAAGGTAACATAGATCTCAGGGTGAGCTGAACTACAAATGTAGCGAGATTTCAGGAAGTACTGGGAGGCATTTTGTCTCCCTGCAAATTTTCCAAACGACCGCCAACCGTTCGTTTATACATAGTAATAGGATTATCGATTTTGTACCCAATTTAGCCAATGCTCTTGCTTTTAATGTTAACTGTCAGAAATGAAAATAAATACAATCTAAAATATTTCGAAAATGCATGGATTACTTTTCTCTTGAAGAATACATTTTATTTAAATTGGAGATTCAATACGCAACATATAATCGCCTTAATAAAGATGCGTGCTTTCTTTTTTCATTTATATACATGCATATTCATACGGAGATGCACACTGATAAATATATAGATAGATAGGGAGAGAGATATATATGATACATAAATAAATAAATAAATAGATAGATAGATAGATAGATAGATAGATAGATAGATAGATAGATATATAGATTGATTGATAGATTGATAGATAGATAGATAGATAGATAGATACATAGATACATAGATAATAAGATATATATATATATATATATATATATATATATGATAGATAGATATGTATAAATAGATGTATATGTGTGTATGTGTGTATGTATGTGTGTATATATACATTTACGCATGTATTGTGATTTCATTTAGTCATAAAATAATCAGTTGTTAGAACTGAATAGACTTGGGCTATGCATACATACATACATACATACATACATACATACATACATACATACATGCATACATACATGCACAGTATATTGGTGGAACTTCAAATTTAAAACAGCCATCAAATTACAACACAATCGGCCAGATATTGTGTGAGACCACAAAGAAGCGCTATTTTCTGTTGTGGAACTCTGCTGAGCTCTAGACATAAATGGGGTTAGAACATAAATGAGAAAGAGGACATTTATGAACCATTGAAAAGGAGTTTGCAAATCCAGTGCCCCAAATACACTTTCAGCTTAATCTTATTGTTATTGGAACAACAGATACATAGTGACCTGTCTGGAAGAAAGTATGGCTGAATTTGGAGCCTTGAAGGGAGAATGGTTACGATATTTGGGACTATTCAAATCTACAAAATTTTCTTAACATTTACAGTATGATGGTTAAAACAAGATGCTTTCTGTCACACTTTCGCTGCCAAGTAGGTGACTTGTCAAAATTCACTCTAAAATTAAAAAGAGAAAGAGAACATACAAACGTACATATATACATATATACATACATACTTACATACATACATAGATACATACATACATACATACATACATACAGACATACATACATACATACATACATATATACATACAAAGATACATACATCTATACACCTTTCCAACTGAGATCACAATAATTGTTTCAGATATTATAGGCATTTCAAAGGGAATATTCCAGGCAGATAGTCTTTCTGTACCTCTTTTCATTTTGGCACTGAATCCATTATCTTTTCTACTGCAGAAAACAAACGGTTACATGCTAAGACCTTCAGCTGCTAGAAATATCGCTGTAAATCATAATTTCTTTGTAGAAGACCTCAAGATTTATGCTAAACGCGTCAACAATAACAAAAAAACAACTGGAATTAATAACAACATTTTCAGCTGATATAGGCATGGAATTTGGCCAAAAGAAATTTTAATATTTGGTTATAGAACGAGGAAAGTTAGTCTCTCCCAAACCCAAAACCAGTGCATCAACTGTCTCACTATCTCCCCCATTCCAAACAAAGAATGTTACAAGTACCTAGGCATAAATGAAAATGTATTATATGAAGGCTGTGAATAAAGATAGTGATCCGACAAAATTACACCAAACTTAGGAATATATGGCAGTCGAAACTCTCCTCTTACAACAAAACAACATCCCACAATGCATTTGCAGTACTAGTGCTGATCCCAACATTTGGGATACTTGATTCGTCTGTAGTGGAAAACCACCCCATAGATATCAAAACCCACAAAATCCTGACAACTCGGAACCAGTGATGTTAACAGGCTCTATACCTAAGATGAAATGAAAGTGGTAAAGTCCTGAGATCAGTGCAGACAGCTTTCAAGTGCCGTATGGTATCACTCAGGCAGCATCTGCTGAACAACAGCGGCAAAAATAAATATATAAATGCAGTCCTGAAGAGATGGGCAGTGTATTTTAGTGAGCTGTTAAATGTGGAGGATATTAAGGAAGAAAGTATAGTTGCTGTAGGAAGAGATAATTCCTGTTTTGGGTGAACTGAACTACGGTGCAGTTGGAGGAGAGGAGGTGAGGGAATCCTTGCGGGAGATGGAAAACTGAAGGGCGCCAGGTATAGATGGGTGTACAGTGGAATGTCTAAAGAAAAGACGAGTGACAGTGATTGTATGGTTCGTGAGGTTTATGAATGTTTGTTATATGGCGAGAAGAGTACCAAAGGACTGGTGCAGTGCCTGTATAATGCAACTGTTCAAGGGGAAAAGGGATAAATGTGAGTGTTGAAATTTTAGGGGCATAAGTCTGTTGTGTGTGGTTGGTAAATTGTATGGGATAATTCTGAATGTTAGGATGGGAAACCAGACAGAGAGTGTACTAGAGGAGAAGCAGTGTCGTTTTAGTAGTGGAAGTAGGTGTGCAGATCACATATTTGTAGTAAGGTAGATGTGTGAGATATTTTTGGCAAAAGGGAGGGATACTTGAAGATGTGAAAGGTATACTGAGAGATAAAATGTTGAGTATGTAAGCGAAAAGAGGTGTGCATGAGAGCGTGATTGTGCCGACAATGTTATATGGTGCAGCGACGTGGGGACTGAGAAAGGTTGAAAGGAGGCGACTTGATGTGTTTGAGATGAGATGTCTGAGGGCTGTGGTTGGTGTGACACGGATGAACAGGATGAGGAATGAGGTGGTGCGAATGGGAGCAGGAATGAGAGAAAAACTAACAACCAAAATAGATAGGCGAATGTTGAAGTAGTTTGGCCAAGTGGAGAGGAAGATGAAGGTAGAAGTAGGCAGCAGAATCAGAGGAAGACCTCGGTTTGTGTGGATGGATGGAGTGAGAAAAGCTTTGGTGGTTAGAGGTGCTGGAGTGAGAGAAGCAAGAGAGTTTATGATAGGAAAGCTTGGAGAGTGTTTGTTGGCGGATGAGTGAATTTCATTTTCCTCAAAGGGGTACGGAACCAGGATTATGCGTCGAGGGTAAACAAACATATGCCATCGCTACTGATATTGGGGGTTGCGTTCTATGCCTTGACCCGAACAAAGAACGGGGCACTCCTATTTGAGTTGAGAAATGAATGGAATGCCTGGTGTCTCTTGTTCTGGTTACCCCCCTCGTAAAAAAATGGGCAATAGGCCTGAGTATATTCTTTATTCTTTTATTTGTTTCAGTCATTTGACTGCGCCCATGCTGGAGCACCGCCTCTAGTCGAACAAATCAACCCCAGTACTTATTCTTTGTAGCCTAGTACTTATTCTTTCGGTCTTTTTTGCCGAACCGATAGACCCACATCGGTTGTCAAGCGATGGTGAGGGACAAACACACAAATACACACACACACACACATACATATACATAAATATACAACGGGCTTCTTTCAGTTTCCGTCTACCAAATCCGCTCATACGGCTTTGGTCGGCCCGAGGCTATATTAGAAGACACTTGCCCAAGTTTCCACGCGGTGGGACTGAACCCAGAGCCACATAGCTGGTAAGCGAGCTACTTACCACAGAATTACTCCTGCGCTTATATTTATAAAAAGAAAATTCTGAAAGGTCTGGTCATCATGTCTAGGTAGCGCCATTAGCTTTTCTATATTATACAAGTTAATATTAGCAAATATAGCAGTTTATTATTGTTTAAAAACGTCTATACAGACTTTCCAGGAAAAGAATTTTATCGGACATTAAATCCCCCAATGTGTCTTCACTTTTTGAAAGAGATTATCAGCGATATTTGGCTGCTATTTCAAGCATAATGGAAACCACATGAAGTGTAGCTAATTGATATGATTTTCTATTTGTGGAAGCTATTAGTTCATACCCAAAGTATTTTGGTCTCTAAAAATAATGATATTAGTAAAGCATTAATTATTGCTGGATACACAGATGGTTATTTTCGTATAAGATCGGATTATTTATCATATAATCGTTTAATAGTATTAATAACCTTTCACACAAATGACACAGCGCCATTCTATACACAGATACATGCACACAAGTATTTGCGTGTATGTGTGTGCGTATCTGAGTGCGTGTGTGTCTGTGTGTGTGTGTGTGTCTACATAGGTACAAGAATTATAAAATAATTGCCAGACCAAAAACAATGACACGCACAGATATAAACACACACACGCATACACTCACAAGCACACACACACACACACACACACACACACCACACACACACACACACACACACAGAGTAAAACATATCAAATATATAGTTATAGGAATAGATATTAAGTTAGATAAATAGATAGAGAGATATCCACATCTATTATCTATCAATCGAACTATATATGTGTATATATATATATATATATATATATAATATATATATATATATATAATATATATATATATATATATACATATATATACATGTGTGTGTATGTATATATATATATATATATATATATATATATATATATATATATATATACGTGAAAGAATGTATAGTAAATATACAGAAACGAAAAGAGACACAGAATGGGAAGTTTAAAAAAAAACAACATATATTAAATGCATCAAATGAACGGAGGACATATGTTAAAGGCAGAGGCGAACGGAAAACCAACAGACACAAACAGTCCCTTATTCCTCATCAATAATCGACCGAGGGGTAATGACGCAAATTCGTGCCTTTAACGATAAGATTACTTCCCAGCTGGAGGCATCCACAAGAGTCCCGTAGAGTATTGGAGTGAGAAGAAACAAACAATACATGGATAACGTGCTATACAGAGGTAGACATGCGAAAATGAACAAATGTAAGAGAATGGACGAAGGACAAAGAGGAAATAAATAAATAAATAAAATAAAACAGAATGCAGCCTTAAGGCCAGATGAAGACAACATGAGTGTAAGGGTTAGAGGGAAATCATAATGGATTGGAAACTGAAGAGCAACAAACAGCGAGACAGTGTGAAGAGGAGATCGACTTTGCCTTTCATCCTTTCGCAGTCGATAAATAATGTACCAGTTTCGCACCGGGGTCGATATAATCGGCTTAATCCCTTTGTCTGTCCTTGTTTGTTCCCTCTATGTTTAGCCCCTTGTGGGCAATAAAAAATGGGCATTTCATCTGTCTCTACGTTCTGAGTTCAAATTCAACCGAGGTCGACTTTGCCTGTCATCCTTTCGGGGTCGATAAGTTAAGTACCAGTTACGCACTGGGTCAATCTAATGGACTGGCTCCCTCCTCCAAAATTTCGCGCTTTGTGCATAGAGTAGAAAAGAATATATATTTAGATACCATATTTGAAATCATTACAAAATGGAAACACTTTAAAAAAACTTTTACGTCGAAGATGAAACCCACTTCCATCTCAATCATCCTCAACATCTCCAGTTGACCAGGGATTGCATTATACCACTCGAACCAATTCAACACTACATATCACCCTAAAATAATGGGACACTTGTTCACCATCATTTATAAATCTTTAAGGATTCTGTTAAACCCCCTTTCTCCTCCATCTGCAATCCAAAAGTTGCCTATGTTCATCTACTCTTACAAAACAACTCATCTACCAAATTTTTTAACCATTTTCTTCACCTTCTTTGCCATCACAACATCTTCCCATTTAATGTTTGCTTGACTCAAAAAGATCGAATGAATATCCACAAATGCCGGTGCACATGTGGAAAGCTACGCCCAGCCGTCAATTTTGGGTTATATTTAAAAGCGGTTAGCAGACATGCGTGTGAGCACCCCAAATGTACACATGCATGCCCGTGGGTACATAATTTTCATGAATGTAGCATTGAGAATGGAATTATATTTTAGCATATAGGTTTCTCTACAAATAAGCATACCTGCATGCTCATACATAGTTCCATACTAACGTGTATTGGTGTATATCTGCGTATGCGTATGTATATCTGCGTATATATAAGTGCATGCACGATCAAATGACATAGGACTACACTTATGTGTATATATTTCAGCATGTCTGGAGCTCATGGCGTAGTGGTTAGAGCAGCAGACTCGAGGTCGAGGGATCGCTGGTTCGAATATCAGACCAAGCGATGTGTGTGTTTATGAGCGAAACACCTAAGATCCACGCGACTCCGGCAGAAGGTAATCGCGAACTTCTGCTGAATCTTTCGCCACAACTTTCTCTCACTCTTCACCTGCGACGGACTGGCGTCCCGTCCAGGTAAAGAACCTATACGCCAAGGAAACCGGGAAACCGGCCCCTATGAGCCAGGCATGGCTTGAGAAGGAACAATTTGAGTGTGAGTAAACATGTGAGTATGTGAGTAAACATGTAAGTTGATAGTGGCCGCCTGTACCTATGCATTTGCAAATATGTAGGGCGTATAGATAAATTCAGGGAAAATTGCAACACAATATAAGCATTATTTATACAAACGCTACAAGTTATATGTGCACCTTATATATGCGGAAATATGGTTGAACATGCTCGCTCAATTTTACCGTGATTACAATTGTTCACTACAAAAAGTGGATTCTATACTGTGACAAAAAATATAGTAATAAAATAAATAAATGCGCCCTTTTAAACCTAGCCAGGATCATGGGCCCGGTTTCCCGGTTTCAATAGCGTATGTGTTCCCCAGCTGGACGGGACGCCAGTCCATCGCAGCGTTACTCATTTTTGCCAGCTGAGTGGACTGCAGCAACATGAAATGAAGTATTTTTGCTCAGGAACACAACGCATCACCCAGTCCAGGAATCAAAACCACAACCTTACGATCATGATGCTGACACCCTAACCACTAAGCCACGCGCCTCCACTGTACCCTTTTAAAGCCTAGCCAGGCTCATGGACCCGGTTTCCCGGTTTCTATGGCGTATGTGTTCCCCCAGCTGGATGGGACGCCAGTCCATTGCAGCGTTACTCATTTTTGCCTGCTGAGTGGACTGGAGCAACATGAAATGAAGTATCTTTGCTCAGGAACACAACGCGTCTCCCGGTCCAGGAATCGAAACCACAATCTTACGATCATAGTTCTGACACCCTAACCACTAAGCCACGCGCCTGCACACAAAATATAGTAGATAGTTTAAAAATCATCAACGCGATATATACAACCACTGATCTTAAAACAACCACCCATTTCGCGCCGTGGATTCGATGGTGACATTTTTAACATGAGATGTTTTGTTTCCAGGACCTTTCAACACGGTGAAAAGTCGGTTTTTATTCTAGTTGCAACTACTAAACTACTCGACTACTAAACTTCGTTTAACTTTCTGTCTCACTTTTATGTTGGTAAATTATTGACAAAATGTCTGAAAGAAAATTTTTTCTCACTATGAATTTCCGTAGATTTTTGACAAAGTAGAGCTGACAGGGAAGTTAAATTTGGCATTGTCAGCGGAAAAATCGGAGAGGGAGAAAGAGACACAGAAATACTGAGATGCATTAAATCTCCCACACCTTGCTACAAACACGTCTCTCTCTTTCACACACTCTCCCTTTCACACACAATTTCTCTCTTTCTCTCTTTCTTTCTGCCTCTTCTTCTCGTCTCTCTCACATACACACATACACACTGTTTATGCGTGTGATCTTTCTTTATGTGATTGTGGTTGTTGCAATCTGGGTTATGATGTTTCTGTCATCCTTTCAGTCTCTCATTTGCTCGCTCTCTTTCTCTCTCTTTCCCCTCCACCCCCCTCTCTCTCTCTCTCTTTATCTATCTATATATTTATCGCTCATTTTCTCTCCCTTTCTTTCACCCACTCTGTTTATTTTGTGAGCATATTTTTCTTAAGGTGTGCTACGAGAGAGTAAGTGTTTCTAGCAATGGTTTTCAGTTTAAAAGTCTTTAGACATGTATACATCTCTAGCTATCAGCTTCTGTCTGTTTCCATGTATGTGTATATATATGTGTGTGTGTCTGTGTGTATGTGTGTGTATGTCTATTTACGTATGTATTTCTGTACGAGTCTGCGAGTGTGTTTCTGTCCAATGCCAATAAGTAATGATACCAGAAAAGCCATTGCCAGTAACAAAAACACTGCGCCCTACAGTCTCATTTCACTTAGTATTAACATTGGTTTTGGTTGTGAAAAAAACGATGACAGTATTGTAGAACTATTATCTAAATGAAACTGGCAGTACATGATATATAATTAAATTTTGCCAATTTTAAAAATATGTTGTGTAATTATGTATTTGATATATAATATATATATGTGTGTGTGTGTGTGTGTGTGTATGTATATATGTATATATATATATATGTTTTATGTATGTATGTACGTATGTATATATATATGTGCGTTTGTATATATATATATATATATATATATATTTATATATATATATATATTCATATCTATTTCTTGTAACTTGTATATACAATTATTCAGATTAATACGTTTATCCGTATATGTGTGTGTGCGTGTTGTGTGTATGTGTCTCTCTGTCAGTGTTTCTCTCTCTCTCTCTCTCTCTCTCTCTCTCTCTCTCTCACACACTCTGTGTGTGTGTGTGTGTGTGAACGTATATGCCCGCGTGTGTATGTGTGTGTATATGCATGCATATGCGTACATGAACATATAAGAAACTAAAATTTGTCGTAAAGCTTTCTGCAATGGAAGAAAACGTATAATTTGATAATTCGTTATATTTCGTGTAAGACATCCATAAACAGAAAGAAAAATAAACAGTTAGTTTCATCGTTCTTGTCTTTTGATCTGTATCTTACCCGAGTTATAAAAGAATTATCAAATTATAACATCTTTTGCACAAGGAGACGTTTCCGTGGGTATTTAATTTCTTATAGTGTAATGCTTCAATTTACACACGAGATGCTGACGCAAATCTTCGCACATACACAGTTATCTCTTATGCTGAAGTACGTAATACCATATCAGTACACCCTCCTGATAAAAGTATGCGGATTCTAAAGAAATTTTCTTTATACGTACAATATATATGATAATGAACCCGTTTCACTGTTTCCTTAGAACCTGATTCGTAGAGCCTAGGCCGCAGTGGCTTTCTGTACGTGTCTTTGTTTGTTTATGAGTAAATATAAGTATATGTATTTCATTCATCCATCCATCTTCTTTCCCCACTATTCCTGGATGGACGTTGGTGATAAAGTCCTAAGATTTCCTATCAGAAACAACCGACATTAAACTTCTTCTGGCTGGATTTCCAAGGATGACTAACTGAGAATATGGATATTATCAAACCATCATTTTCTTGTTCTACTCATAGTTGTTCTGCCGGTTGTCTTGAAGAATTTGTCTTTTGACTCTTTCAGGTGGCATTGTAATCACAGTTCTGCAGTAACGGTGTTTTGAACTTTCAATGCAAAAAAGTAACGGCTCAACCTGGACCTCCGACCTCGACAACTAATCTCCGATATGAGCATCCTTTTCAGTAATATTAAGTTAGAGATCATCGGAGTAACCTCATTTCAGTTGCTTGTATTCGCGATCGTCC
Source organism: Octopus sinensis (assembly GCF_006345805.1). Classification (NCBI taxonomy): domain Eukaryota; kingdom Metazoa; phylum Mollusca; class Cephalopoda; order Octopoda; family Octopodidae; genus Octopus; species Octopus sinensis. The sequence continues at coordinate 26,600,135 of NC_043002.1, read as the reverse complement.
TCTCACAGTTATTACCCAAGATTCATGACGATGGGAGAGCATAGACACGAAAAACGAATTGAAGATAGAGAATATGTATTTTCATACAGAAAACATGCTAAGTAGTTACATGTTTACACGGTGCTTTCTTTAATTTGTTTCGACAGCAATACTCATTTCAGCCCGGTACTATTTTACCGTGTTCTATTTTCCGAAACACTAATTAATGTACATAAATAGGGAAGATTAGACACGCAGTAACATTAACTGTCTAAACGAAAGTAATCAGAATCAATAACAATCACCAAGAAACAAGAGACATTAAAAGTATATATTAGAATTGATGGATACGCAGTAGCAGAATAGGCACAAATAAATAATTTTCTTGGGACATATGCAATCAGAAAATGGGGAATATGCAAGAGAAATCAAAAGGAAGAACTGAGATAGCTTGAAAGTAAATTGAAAAAATGACAAATATCCCAATATAAAGAAACATTAATATCATCATGTTAACCTCAAGAAACATTAATATCGAAACCTGAAAAATGCTATGTATGAACTATATATTATGTTGACTGAAAAATGGACATTAACAAAAATACAACACAATAGATTACAAGTCTTTGAGATATGGGAAGAAAGAAGACTTTTCAGAATACAATGGTCAAGACACAAAAGAAATGATAGAATACGAAAAATAGCAAAAACTGGGAAGATATTATTAGACAACATCAAAGTCATAACTGGAATACTTTGGACACTTAATTAGTAAAAATGGTTTCCAGAGACTGGTAACAGAAAGCAAAATGATTGGAAAAAGAGGAAGAAGGGGAAAAAAACCAATATGGGGATGGATAACATCAGGAACGGGACAGAACTGAAATAAGCTAGACGAATGAGGTCGGAATACGGTAGACTGAGATGGTGATCCATGGTATTTAATTGTGCAGAGAGCAGATGATATCTGATAATAATGAACCGTGAATGCAGATACAGCTGCTCACTGATACACACTCATACACATAGGCGACTTGTAATTGAAGGAAACCATGCTACTCATATAAGAATCGTTATTTTGATATATAGGCTTAGGTTTATGCGTGACCTTATTTAATTGTGAAAATTGTAATGTATTTTGAATTCATTTTCAAAATAACATGTGTGTGAGCGTGTGTGTGTGTGTCAAAGGAAGTTATTTTATGGTATTCTTTCATTTGAAGAAGCAAAGTTGTCAACTCGACATATATGGGATCATATGATTGTTCGTTAATTTCCATGAAATTCTTTTAATTTCTTTATGCTTTGAAGAGAGCAGAAATTGAAAGAGAGGATGAAGAGAAAAAGCGACATTTGCTTTGAAGTGAGAGGAGAAAGTAAGCGAGAGGATAAAGTGAATGATATACATGAATATGAAATGGACGTGTGTGTGAGAAAGAGAGAGAGTGAGAGAGTGAGTGAGTGAGTGAATGAGTGATTGAGTGAGTGAGTGGGTGAGTGAGTGAGTGAGTGAGTGAGTGAAGGTGCGTGTTGTGATGTTTGAATGTTTTTGCATGTATGTGTAAGTGTCACTAACTCGCTCTCTCTCTTTTTCACACACATACACACACATCTTTCATATAAACATACATATTTAGACGGCGCAAATCTAACCCTAAACACCGGGTGTGCGTATTATTTACCTTCTGTAAATACATATGCATACATCATTTTTATGCGTGGGAGAGATAGAGAGAGATTGTATTTCTTCATGATATATAGAGAAAAGGATGTCTTTTAATGCAATATTTTGGTTGTGTACATTTTCATAAATGTTTGGAAACATCAGGCGAAAGAGAAATATTAGAAACAAATGAAAATATTGTCCGAAAATGACCTCAAAATTGTGTGACCCGCTTGGTTGCCTAGGTTATTTTAATTGCTAACAGGAGTTGTTGAGTGAAAAACATTGTTTATTTGGTAGATAGATAATAAGCTATGGCTATGTTTCATTAAAACTCTCAACAAACTGTCATCCGGATAGGCAGTTTTGTTCGTTAATTTCCGGAAAAGATTTTTATATATTTACTTTTGTTTTAAAATGAGAGTAGAAAGGGGAAATGCATTAACGTATATATAAAATGGACGTGTGTGTGCGTGTGTGTGTGTATGCGTGAGAGAGAGAGAATAAGTTCCACTTACACATACATAAGAACACACACGTTCACTCACTCTCTCTCTCTCTCTCACATACGCACGTACAAGTATATACAAAAAGATGTATGCATATATATTTATGTATGTACGTATACATGACAACACACCCCTTCAGTCACTCCCTTTCTTTCTCTCTCTCTCTCCCTTTCCCCTCTTTCTCCCTTTCTCTCTTCCTCTCTTCCTTTCTCTCCCTCTCTCACACACGTCCATTTCATATACATTTTCTCTTCACTTTCACTTTAAAACAAAAGTAGATAAAAAAAGATGACAGACAGCTGTGCAAGTCAAAACGAAAGATCACCTAAGCAACTTTCTCTATAGATGTGACTAATTCGGTGAAACATTACTTTCATTATTCATACACCGTCAGTCTTGTAATCAAACACTGTAATTTTGGTTAAAATTGAATATGTGAAACTATTTTCACTTTCTCGTGAAACCTAGTCGTTGTAACTTTCAATATCAGCGCGTTTCAATGTTGTGTGAGTTGGGGAAGTCACATACACACAAACACGGGTATACATTAAGGGACAACTGAAGCCTATCTCTGTCCCTGTGTGTGTCGATCTACGTTTATAAATTTGTGTATGTGTGTCAGTCGTCACACACATATACTGGTCGGTCTTCGACCTAACTCACGTAACGAACGCGCGAACATATATAAAAAACGTGACGCTGTCGTCGTTGTGGTGATGGTGGTGATGGTGGTGATGGTAAAAGATGTCGTTTACGATATATATATGTGTGTGTGCGTGTATGTGTGTGTATGTGTGTGTGTGTATCCGCAAAGAGCAGATGTTATCTGCAGCTCTTGATGGTCTAAATCGGAGGTGCAATCTATGTGGGTGTCTTTTTCAGAACATTGTCTAGTTTAAAAAGCCACATCAGATTTCATGATGCTGCTAAGGTGTAGGTACAAGATGTGGTCAAACTCTCCATAAGGAGTAGACAACCACCACTATGTATGTATGTATGTATGTCAAAGGGCGGAGGAACTCTTGAGTGTCAACGGCCATCCAATAAATGTCTTTAGGATGTATCATGCGCGGGGACATAGAAATAATCGGACTGAATACCCGATCGCGCGGTTAAACCATTGGGAGTGAAGGACTCCTAGCCTTTGTTAGGGCATCCTTCTAGGAGAAGGTAACTCAGGTAACTGGGATAACTCCGATATAAAACCAGCCGCTCAGTGGTTACCGATGATGTTGACTTGTTCTTCTTTTCGGATTATGGCTGCTGTTGCTTTGTGAGTGGGATTGACTCAGTGCACAGCCTCTCCTCACTTAAAAAAAAAATCTTCTTGCACAGGCATTGCACAATAACAACATTGATTAAGCTTCGTGCAATGGCCATTCTCAATAACGAGGGGGCAGCCACCATGTATGTATGCTTAAAAGGGGCTTCTGCATGGTTTCGATCAAGTAAATTTCAGTCACAGCGTAACGGCAGCTATAAGGCTTTTGCAGAAGATGCACACATAAAGTTACACACGTTAATATCGATACCGAAAACACAAGGCTGTGAAAGAGCCTTAAAAATTAGTTGTCAAAGTTTTGGCTTTTGCACTTTCTTTGAGAAGCAAGTGAATATGTACGACTATGTAAGATTAGTTATTTAATAATTTTAGAGACTAAATATTTACAAAAGCAAACAAGTAAACCATTAATTATATACACAATACAAAAATCAATTACCATTTGTATTTTTATTTCTTATAATAAATACATTTCTAAATCTCTTAAAACACCACTCCAGGATCCTAATTAAGTAAACTTTATTAAAAATGTGTAAAACAAACACAAACTTAAATTATAATTAGAACAATTAAATGTTTTAATTACGGAATTTAATTTTCAAAATATTTAATGTATGGAAAATGAAGCCACTACAACATTAATTGAATTTATTTCAGCTGTATTAGATATTTATTGTCTAAATTTCCTGAAATGAGGTAGTATCACATTTATTTACCGATATATTCATACTATAGTGCCAAGATTAGCACAATTGTGCGAACGCAACAAAGATTAATAATAAATGTTTATTGGTCTGACACGTTCTTGATTCTGTAGTCATAACTCCGTTGCTAAGGTGATCTCTGGTCTTGATCAGTCTAAAGCATCTAGATCTAACAACATTCCTGCGGTCGTTTTGGAACGAGCTGTTCCTCGGTTGTCTTCTTTGCTCTCTAAGGTATTTAATCTTTGTTTTGCTAAATCTTGTTTTCCATCTTGTTCGAAGGAATCTAATGCTGTCCGACTTGTTTAGAATGATGCTGAACCTTCTAATCCAAACACATATCGTTGTGTACCTCTCCTCTTTCTTGTTAGCAAAAGGTCAGTTGAGTTTCTTGAAAGATTGGGACTCCATGTTGATGTATGGCATTCGTGGCTCTCGTTTTACTCTTCCACTTCTGCTACTGATTAATAGATACATCAGGCGAGCACCGTGCTCATAGTTCAAAAGCCTATGATAAGTTTTCTAATGCTGGTTTGCTACATAAGCTCTCTGCATCTGGTGTATGTTGAAAGGTCTGTGATATTACCAGGTCGTTCCTTTCTGGCCGTTGCATATGTGTCATTCTGGACGTGTTACTTCTTCTGAGTACTCTACCAATGCCGGGTTCAATTCTCGGTCCGACCCTATTTCTCCTCTACACCAACGATCTTCCTGCCAATGTTTTTCAGTACTTCAATTTATATGCTGTTGATTAAAACTCTTTAATCTAGTTTCCTTGGCAACCCCACCCCCTTCCTTGAAACGGTTGGAATTTGCTCCTAGACTTGCAATAGATCTACTGGCTGTTAAGTAAGGGGACCATAAGTGACTCGGAACTTTGAAGCCTGACCAAACTCATGTCTTTCAATGGGAAGCAGGATCCCTATATTTCTCCCATTTACATGAGTTATTCGTCTGGGGTATCACAGTCTAACAAGTTGAAAAAAATCTTCTTTGAAATTGCTCGATCTTACTTTCTCATCTGATTTTCTTTGGGGTTCGTATATGCTGTCAATCGGTAGGTTTGCTTACGGCATGTTGGGTCATTGTATATGCCAAAGCACTCCCTCACATCCGAGGCTACTTTTTATCTTTGCAAGTGCATAATTCATCCTTGTATAGAGTACAGTTGTCATATTTGGGCAGGTACACTATTTTGTCACTTGGATCTCCCCGACCAGGTTCACAGGCGAGTCTCTACTTTGATTAGTTCCTCTCTAATTTAAACACTGCAGCCCTTGCCACATTAAAGTGACGTCACCAGTCTTAGTCTTTTCTATCGTCATTGCCACAGGAAGCGATCCGATGCAATTTGTCTCATAGTTCCAGATCACTTTGCGCCTTGTCGTCTGAGTCGAGACTCATCAAAAGCTGTTGTGCTTCCACGAATAAGGAAATCTTTCTTTGGCAGTAGCTCTTTTCCTCGATCTTTGGAACTCTCTCCAATCTCATTATTTTTCTCCTTCTTATAACTTGAATTCATTCAAGTCTAAAGTAAATTCATTCTTTTCATTTTAATTACTCCTCCATAGTCTGGCTTCTCGCCTTTTAAAATTTTACCTTCGCTTTCGTTATATCCCAATCCTAGATAGCATGCCGGCAAAGCAGGTTCACTGCTTATGGCTATCTGCTATCATTCGTATTAACTGCACAACTGTCGCTGGATCTACGTTAGGAATTCCTCAGCACACATTGAATATAGTAGAAACAATGGACCCGAAAGATAAAATATACTGGAAACGTTATTTATAACAACGATCGTTTCGAAACTTCCTGCACCGTTCGCTCGTGGGTGGGAAACTAAACAATGCTTAAGTATGTTTTTGGTGATATAACTTGGTTTCTCGTTACACAAATGACGTTTCGCTCTTGAGCTTAATTAAAGCATGTTGATAGTCGTATCTAAAATTCATTGAGGAGGAATGAGGAATGGCAAGGATTAGATAAAGTTGCTAGCTTGAGGATACAAACAGGAAGTAAGTGACAAAAATAAAATACAAAGAGTAAAGAAAGATAAAGCATACAATAAATTAAAATGAAACACACTATAAAGTGTTCCAGTGTCAGACAGACTCATCATTATATATATATATATATATATATATATATATATATATATATGCTTTAATTAATATTATCAGGGTAATAAAGATTTTAGAAATTTTTACTTGTAGTAAAAATTTCTAAAATCTTTATTACCCTGATATTATTAATTATGTATAATGATTTCTGGTAGATTCGTTTGAAGAAATTACCGGCGTCTTTCTTTTGCTGCCGACAAAATAGACTGCGCTTGCGCGGTGGATTTGAAAAAAATAAAAATATATAAGCAAGAGGCACTTGCTGGATTGACCTCGTGCTTATATATTTAATCTTGGCATCCTTGCTGATGAAGACTTCACCATGGTAAATTATTTTATTTACTAGAATAAGTCAGAAACCATGGTCCAGGAAAGAGATAGTAAATGTTTTTATTTTTCTTTCCCTTTGAGAATTAATCCCTAATTAGTGGTTTGGACTTTAGCTGTTCTTTCTAGCGTAAAGGATTCCTATGATGGAAACCTCTTAATGTGTTTAAATGTACACTATACTATATATATATGTGTGTGCGTGTGTGTGTGTGTGTTTCAACAGGCATGTAGATGCGTATACGTCCACATATACGTGCATACAATCAAATACGTGCACTCACACATACACACATACATACATATATGTGCATACATAAGGGAATATACTCATGCATGTTCGTTCACAGGTTAATCGCTATGTGGGTTCATACCAATACTAGTATAACAACGAACATTTATGTACACATTTGTAGATATAAATCTGTACGTATTCCTTAACCACACAGCCATGTATGTACCTATTGTATACAGTCAACTTTGTTACATGTAAAAATGACTGAAGCCACCAGTAACCAGCCACTCGTTTCTTCGAAAGTAATTTCATCATAGATTTCCCAGAAGACTAAAACCGTTTAGAAACATTTGTATACGTATTTTCTTATAATCTTGTGTGCTTATTTCCTTATTTTCCTTCTTCATAATTTGAATAGAGGGAATTACTTTTCAAAAATGTTCACCTTTTTCCTCTTTTTTCTTCTAAATTCTACCTTTTTTTTAATTTATATTCGAACTGCATGATCTTTCTTCCTCTTCTCATTTGATATTCTTCATTTGCATTTTTCCATTTCCTTTCTCTTTTTTCTCTCTCCTCCATCTCTCTTTCTCTCTCCCTCCTACTTCTACCCACGTATGTTTAATTCATCTGAAACCTGAAAGATCTATCCCTGTTTTCACTGCTGTGTTTTTTTTCCTTTATCGCCTTTAATTTTTTCTACTTTTTCTTCTTACTGTACATTTTGATTTATATTGGAAATTTCTGGTTGTAATTCTTACATTGACATTAATTTTGCATTCTCCAGCCGTTCATCGATAAGTTTTCTCCACCACTAATCTAGAAAGAAAACAAATTTGACTTCACTGTCTTATCGACCATTTGTTATTTATTTATATATTTATCCACTCATTCATTTATTATTATTATTTTATTTTTTTTGTAAATTATTATTCTAATTATAAATCGAATGCTGAATGAAATGAAACTCGCAGAACACAGTATATGGCTGTTTGACGGAGTTAGAATAACAACCAAGTCTTTTTGAAAGCATACTCTACACTTCTTCTAACATGTCGTCACAAAATAACAGACAGATATAGGTTTATCTCTGTTAGAACGACCTCGATCATAGATTTGTTCGACCGCGACTGATATGAGACAAGGCGAGAACAAAACCGATAACCACACAACACTAACTTGGTAATTACACCAGAACGAACTTTAGCCACATCCCCATCAGAAGGTTGCCTACATTGCATAATGAAAATATAGTTAGGCTTACATTGTATAATCAAAATATTGAAGCTTATCATGTTTATGTTTTCTATTATAGTAAAGGTGCGTGGCTTAAGGTTAAGGTATTCGGCACATGATCGTAATGTCATGAGTTCAATTCCCGGCAACGCGTTGTGTCCTTGAGCAAGACACTTTAGTTCACGTTGCTCCAGTCCAATTAGCAGGCATAAATAAGTAGTGCCTGTATTCCAAAAGGCCAGCTTTTTCACATTTTGTATCACAACGAATTTCCCTCAGAATTATGTTAAACTTACACGTATCTGCGGAGTGCTCGGCCACTTGCACGTTAATTTCACGAGCAGTGATGGAGTGCTATATGTTCTATCATAGATTTGGTATATAGGTGTTGACCTACGGCTCAACAACCATAACAACAGCAACAATGAATTTAAACATTATTTTCATCTCAAGTAAATTTTCCCATGTTATACATTAATTTCATAGTGATTTACATGTTAAATACCGAAAGTTAAATAACTTCATAAAAGCAATTCCAGAAAATAACTAAAGCGCAGGTGTGACTGTGTGGTAAGAAGTTTGCTTTCCAACCACAAGGCTCTGAGTTCAGTCCCACTGCATGGAACCTTCGGAGATGCGGCTTCTGCAACGGCTTGAGGCCGACCAAAGCATTGTGAGTGGACATGGTACACGGAGGCTAAAGAAAGGAATGCTGTATATATAAATGTGTGTATGTGTACGTGTGTGTATGTGTATGTGTCTGTCTGTGTGTGCGTGTCTGTTTATACCCCACCACTGCATGACAACCTGTGCTGTCAGTAACCGAGAGAATAAAAGTAACCGAGAAAATAAGTCCCAGGCTTAACAAAAAAAGAAAGTTTTAGAGTCGATTCACTTGAATGAAATATTTTCAAGACGTTGTCTCAACATGGCCACATTCTACCGACTGAATGAAATAAAAGGCAGAAGATAACTAGTTTTGTAATTGTCATGAGGAAGAAATCCCCATGAGAAAGATATATACACAATATATACATATATACATACATACATATATACACACATACATATATATATATATAATATATATATATATATATATATATATATATATATATATATATATAATTAAAAATTAAGGGTAGAAATTGATATTAGTCAATTAAAACCAGTGGTCTAGCACATTAAAAAGAATCCGAAGATTAAAATATTTATATATACCAATTAAGGACTGAACACGAAAAGGTGGACAGTCAACATGCTAGATATAGACGTCAAATCGCCATTCTCCACAAGGATTATGTTCTCAAATAAAAATAAAATTCACCACGACCTAAAGCAATGGATGAGACAAAAGAAATATACTAAATGGAATAATTACCTACGTACTGCAGTTTCAGCTATTAATATCACAAGGATATCTGTAGCTTCATCAGCGTAGTTTGTTATGAGCATAATATGCTGTACTAGATGAAAAACGGTACCGGAGTCCCGCATGCAAAAAGTACAACCTATTACGTTCGGATGTATCTTTAGAATGCCTCTACTTTTGGCGCGCTGATAATCGAAAAAACTAGCCTGCAGCCAATAATTAGCAGCAGTCAATTTATCGGTTTGAGAACATATATTTCATATTTCGTGTTCAGTCCTTAATTGGTATATATAAATATTTTAATCTTCGGATTCTTTTTAATGTGCTAGACCACTGGTTTTAATTGACTAATATCAATTTCTACCCTTAATTTTTAAATATGAAATATATGTTCTCAAACCGATAAATTGACTGCTGCTAATTATTGGCTGCAGGCTAGTTTTTTCGATTATCAGCGCGCCAAAAGTAGAGGCATTCGAAAGATACATCCGAACGTAATAGGTTGTACTTTTTGCATGCGGGACTCCGGTACCGTTTTTCATCTAGTACAGCATATTATACTCATAACAAACTACGCTGATGAAGCTACAGATATCCTTGTGATATTAATAGCTGAAACTGCAGTACGTAGGTAATTATTCCATTTAGTATATTTCTTTTGTCTCATCCATTGCTTTAGGTCGTGCTGAATTTTATTTTTATTTGAGAACATAATCCTTGTGGAGAATGGCGATTTGACGTCTATATCTAGCATGTTGACTGTCCACCTTTTCGTGTTCAGTCCTTAATTGGTATATATAAATATATATATATATATACATATATATATATATGTATATATGTATGCATGTATGTATGTATGTGTGTCTGCGTGTGTATGTGTGACTGACCGCTAAATCCACAGGTTTTTTTATTCTCCCTCTGTTATTTCCTCGTATACCTTTCTGTTGAAGAGGATAGGCTCGAAACGTAAAAGACTTCCTCAACTTGCCGAGCGTCAAACTAATACAGCTACTTGTTGTTTATACACCTGTCTTGGTCTTTTGTTTTTCTGTAAAATTCAACTATATATATGTATGTATGTATATATGTATGAATGTATATGTGTGTGTATATATCTATGTATGTATATGTGGTGGGTGGGTGCGTGCGCGCGCGCATGTGTGTGTGTGTGTGTGTCTGTGTGTGTGTGTATGTGTGGAGATAAGTCTGTGATTTTTTGATAAAACATTTAAACTTCATATATGAATATTGTTAGTTAGAGTTGTGTGTATGAATATAGATGTTTTTCCCTCCAGCACACGTTCATTTTCATAATTTCCTAGAATATTGTTTCTTGAAGTAATCATATGCGCTCTTTCTGTCTCTCTCTCTCTCTCTCTCTTTCTCTCTTTCCTTCTCTCCATCTGTCTGACTGTCTGTGTCTCTTTCTTTCACTCTCATTTTTTTACGTATATTGCCTATCTTTGAATAAGTATATTTGTGTGTGTATGTATGATTGATTGTGTGCGTATACACACATGTATATTAATGTGTGTGTATAAGTATGCGTGTATGTGTGTGTAAGCATGTGTGTATGACTGTGTGCGTATGTGTGTGAGCGTTTGTGTGTGTACACGAGTAAGGATATGTGCTTATATATTGTTCTTATTGAGAACTTAGTCGATATAAGATCGATATTCGTAAAGCTCTTGGTAATTCACTGTCAGATGTTTCATGGTCAAACTTCAAACAAAAGTTTATGTCACTCCTGCCAATATATTGAACCTCAGGACACGCACAGACAAAGATTGGTTCGATGAAATTAAATCAGATATATCTGTGTTCCTAGACATCGAGTATAAATTACTAAAGAAATTTCTGAATTCTACTTTATTTGAAAAAGAACTTTTGAGGAAATAGGAGTTATTGACGCCCAATATATCGGCGTTGCGAGGAAAAGTGAGGTGAAAAATGACTCTAAATCAAGGTGGAACTTCTGTACCAAGATATTTAATCCGCGCTGGTCGACTACTATTCCTCTCTGTTTCAAAGATAAATATACCTTGATCAGTGATACCGAAGTTATTGTGAAGTCAAGGAGAGAGCACAAAAACTAAATAGATGAAAATATCATAGAAATCTTTCTCAGTACTATGTTATTGAGAAAAGATGTAGAAATTACAGTACATGATCAAAAGTGTTCCTTCCTAAGCCATGTGCTCATGTGTCCGGTTTCTCGGATTCTGCGGCGTATACATTCTACTCAGGACAGAACACCGGTCGTCGCAAGATCATTCTTTTTTGCCAGTTGAGCGCTCAAAAACATAACGCATCGTCCGGTCCATCAATAACCATAATTGCAGCTCAAGTTAAGTCAATATTGCCATTAAACAGATCAACTCAATCAATACCTTAAGTTTTGATATGATAGTTATTAATTGTTATAACTACAGGCTACTGTCATTAAGATTGCTGCGTATGTAGTGACTGATCTTGCGACACGATTGGTTGTCAATATGTAGAATGTTTTACCACTTCCACATGCTTGGAAAGGTGCCATACTGATATCGCTACGCAAAGGAAAACGTTAAATTGAAACGTGGTAAATTTCACCGTATTTCCGAACATTTTAACTGTTGATAAGATATTTACGAAAATGTTATCGAATCGTTGGCAAACAAACGTATGCCCAATCCCCATCCCATAATCTCAATGTGAATTTTCAAAAGGCCGAATCACCGTACATTTTATCTTAATCTTAAGGGCTGGAGAGTTGCAGGAGGCGTGTAGAAAGCAGAGAATAACTAATTAGAGCTGAGCTACCTAAAACGTCTTACTTGAGAAACCCAGATGAATTTGTTGAAACGTTTGTCGAAATACAAAGTGGCATGCAGGCCTACTTCAAATCTAATCTTGCTCTGAGGGGAAACGATAAATGTGAACAGTAGTTTCAAACAAGATGCATACCTCTACCTTATATTTTCATATATTTTCAATTGTAATTATTCATACAGTCTGCAACTGTGAGGTAGGTATTTTTGCTTGCTCTCGCATACCAAGTAAACTTATTAATGAGTTGAAAATTAAATGAGTTAAACATTAAATCCAAATCAACACTAATTCTCAATTCTTTAAACATAAACGGTTATCATCTGGTGGCTCACTCATATAACAATATTTACAAAATAATGGGTTTCTTCTCCAATGCCTGCACTGCTTTTGGTCGACAGAGAAATTAGAGAAAACAAAAGTGGTGCTTAAGTCTGCACGAAGCGTACTGTAGCTAAAGGTGAACATATTTGTTCACTGAACTCATGAAATATATTCTTTTGTGTACCTAGTAAACCGCTTACTCCAGCATATCAACATACACGACGGATTTCCCTTGGAAATTTTAAGATACAAGCAATAATATGTAAACAATCAATAACTTCGATGCTACAAAACTAGTTTCAACAAAGCTTTTACTTTCAAAGCAAAAGGAAATATCCCTGCCATCCTTTTGTTTCTAACTCTTTCTTATAAATATTTGCTGACTCTCCCCCTTCTTACCATTATCATTATTTCCATTCGACTACTTTATCCCCAGATGTTTCGCCCATCCAATGAACGAGTTATAAAGATATTTTTTACAGACGCCAGAATATATAGTTTGATACCATTTACTTGCATATACATTGATCTACCTTCAAATTTAGGTATAAGACTTATAAAACCAACGCAATACACTAGGTAGGAAGGTTATCAAACCGCAACTTGGAAGTAGTAGCTAATGTTTTACTTTAAAAGTGAAATGTACATGATAATCTACTGAAAGGTATTGGATGATCCTTCATTTCCATTATTGAATATTTCATACATATGTATGAATAAGCACAATCATAAATGATATAAATACACACACACACACACAGAGGTAAACTAGATATAAAAAATAAATATGCATTCCATTCAGAGATGTCCTTGTATCCATTTGACTTGGTAGAAAGAGCTACTATGTCACCTTCAGTTCAAAGCTTAACTTCTTAACAGAGGCACGTTACACCAGATAAATTAATCGAGTCACATACTGCTTTAAGAATACAAAAATGCTGGTTGACATGGCATGTCTGGAATACCTGCAATCAGAGACCTACTCGATTATGACCAGCCTGGTGTTAAATGTTGACAGTAACACAACAGCAGCTATTGCTGAATATATGGCAATGGTTGTTGTGTTTTCGCTCCTAATCAGATTTGATCTAACAAATAACCAAAGCCATTCTACTTGGTACCATACATCATATAATGTATAGTTTATACAACTACAACAACATAAATTTATGCCTATATTCTCGAAGGTTTGATGTCAGCTGAATGTGATGTGTTGCCTTTTTCAATCAAATTTACTCATCACTTTTAGATTCCCCCATTGATTTGTTTCGCATGATGTATCTTATATGTAACTTTATTATATCTCATTCACCTTTGCCTCATTAACTACTAACCTAATTATACGAATCTTCTCGGGATTCATTAATTGATACCAATAACAGGTTTAAATTAATTAATTCTGAAACGATCAACGTAGAGTTGTAAAAATTAATTTTGGTAGGAGGTATAAATTTTCTTTGAAATTACTTCCATATTGATTTTCTTCATAAGGCTTTTGTAGGGCAGTGGTATAAAGTTCGAACACAACATGTGCAAATATTTTCTACCATAAACTGAAACTACGTAGGCGAAGTGTTCGTCACAAATTGTCATGCACACACACACACACACGCACACACACGCTCTCTCTCACTTTCTCTCTCTTTCTCTCTTTCTCTCTCACACACACACACAAACACATACACGCAAACTCAGACACTTGCGTAAGAACGTGAAATATTTTTTAAAAACATTGTAATTTGAAGCAGATATAGCAATAAATAATAGCGTGTATCATCAGGTGGCTTAGTATAAAGGACACAAGTCGGGAGGTCTGTTTATGCCAAAACTGTGAATTCAACGAATTATATTGGATAATTAATTTGCTTAAAGGAAAAATATTAGACCAAAGAAATTGAACGAGTAAACCAATTAGGACAGGCATTTTGAAATACACCATGAGTAGTAACGTGTCAATGTCTAAAAGGAAGGTCTTCATTCAATGTTTTCTGCTACCATTATGTATGCATCACAAACATGGACTGCCAACGAGCGCATTGAAAATAAATTAAGATCAACACAAAGAGCCAAGGAAAGGAGAAGGGTGAAGATTAACAAAATTATAAGAGAAGAAACTACAGGATAAAAGGTTTAACGGACATTATCTGAAAAATGAAAATCCTGAAAAGGTCGTTCACGGAACATGTATTTGGAAGAAAAGATAATAGATGGAATAACAAACTGACAGAATAGACACCAGGGACAGAAAAAAAGAAGACAATGCAGATTTTGGAATGAATACTTGTTAAGTTCTTCGGCACTCAAACATGGTTGGCGGACAGAACATGCTGAGGCCTTCATCCAGTAGTGAACTAAATATGTACAGGGATGATCTATGTATGTACTTATGTATGTATGTATGTATGTATGTATGTATGTATGTATGTATGCATGTATGTATGTATGTATGTATGTATGTATGTATGTATGTATGTATGTATGCATACATGTATGTATGTATGCATGTATGTATGTATGCATGTATTTATGTATGTATGTATGTGTGTGTATGTACGTATGTATGTATTTAAGTATGTAAGTATCTATGCATGTGTGAATGCGTGTATGTATGTATGTATGTACACTGCAACACATAAGATCTTTAATAATAAAAATAATAGTGATAATGATAATAATAAATGAAGGTGAACATAATACTAGTTATTGTTGGGTCAGTGTCTTAAGGCATCAAGCGGAATATAATTGGAATAGAGTGCCCAGTAGAACAGATACAAACGGTTTGTCTCCTTGGCACGGCCAGAATAATGAGGAAAGTATTAGATCGCTGAAAAGAATGGATAGCATGGTACCGGAGGCGGTAGGTAGCAAACCCGCAATACATGTAAGACTCCAGGAGCGCCAACAGAACCTGTGATAAGGAGAAATAATAATAATAATAATAATAATATAATAATAATAATAATAATAATAATAAAATAATAATAATAATAATAATAATAATAATAATATATAATAATAATAATAATAATAATAATAATAATAATAATAATAATAATCATAATCATAATAATAATAATAATAATAATAATAATAATAATGATGATGATGATGATTATAGTAATAATAATAATAGTTGATAAAGGAAACGGAACATAGATTTAGTGTGAATCTTTATTCAGCACGACAACCATTTCGCCACATCCTGCATCATTCCCATTGGATATTGTGCATCTGGTTGCGTTGCATCAATCAGTGGAGGCCATGTCACTACAAGTACTTGGTGCAGAAAAATATCCCATAAGGTATAGTGAACTCTATTGGACATGGTGTACTCGCTGGTTGTTGACAGAATGTTACCGGTAACGTTCTGTCAGAACAACATACCAAAGGGATGTCAGTATATTTTTCTACACCAAACACCTGCACTGATTGATGCAACGCAACAAGATGTACAATATCTTATGGGACAGATGTAGGTTGTGTCGAAACGATCATCGTACTGAATAAAGATTCGTACTAAATCCATCTTCCGTTTCCTTTATCAACTATATGTGTATATATATATATATATGTATATATGGTGTTTAGGTATATGTTCATTGGTATATTGATTAAAGCACATTCGCCGTTTATAATTTTCACTGGGTCTATGTCAGGAAATCCGCAGTGTTTGTTGAGTTTAATGTTGATAAATAAAACGGAAAATGGATTTAGTACGAATCTTTATTCAGTACGACGATCGATTCGACACATCCTACATATATATGTGTGTGTATACATGTATATATGTATTTATATATATATATACTTTACGTATATATATATATATATATATATATATATATATATATATATATATATATATATATATACACCCTTGTACACATATATAATATATATATATATATATATATATATATATATGCATAAATGTATATGTTTGTGTATCTATGCATGTATGTATGTATAGTATCCCAACATTCGTCAGATTTTTTTTTTCGACTAGTGCCTTGTGATGCTAGAATTTTTGTGAGTGAATTTGAATATATTCTCTCCGTGCAAAAGCTATTGTATGAGATTTACAAGCAACCCAGTGGGTAATACTGTTTGCGTTATTAGATATTGCAACCAAATTGCCTCCAAATTACGGCTAGCTTGCTTTGAAAACAGAGGTTCAGGCTCTATATTACAGAACAATGTCAGAAAGCAAGTAGATGATCGTGATTTCAATGTATTTCATGCATATATGTCTGCTCTGTAAAAGCTGATCTATTGCTAAACAACAAAACTAATTAACTGGAAAGTCGAATGAGTTAAGGAATAATAGCATTTTAATTATATATTTAATGAAATCAATAGGAAAATAAACAATATGTTGGCTATGTCATCGTCTTATGCTTTATTTGTGATTACAAAATGTCACGAACATTTTCGATCAGAAATTTAGAACACACAAAGAGGTTTGCTTGAAAGGTTTAATTCAGATGCATCGTATAATCAACATACGATTAAAAAAGAGAGAAAAACAATGCACAGTTTCTGTCAAACAAGGAAGGCTGTTTTATTTCAAACACTCAATTGATTTTCAAAGAGAAAATGAAAAAGAATGCAAAAAATCTCCAACCGAATATTGACTTTAATGCCATACAATTATCAAATTTTGTGTAGGAACAACGCAAAAGTAACAAGAGCTGGGAAGAAATCTTACATTCATTCACTGAAATGGCTTTCCGAGATCAAATAATAAATGAATTATCCTTATTTATTTCAAAATTTTGTGTCATGAGCCTGTTACGAACCAAGAGGTGGGAAGCGGTTTCACTTGCTAAGAATGACATCCATACGCATCCCCCAAGTCAATTTAAGCATTATAATCCAAAAATACAAGCATAACACATTAGATAATGTAGCATTGATTCTAGTAAAAACACCACCACCACCAACAGCAACAACGCACCACCACCACCACCGCTACCACCACCATCACTACTACAACCACAACTACCACTCCTACTAGTACTGATACTGCTGCTGCTACTACTACTACTACTGCTACTACTAGTAAAAGAATTATTGGTCGGCAACATGTAAGAACTAACACAGAAGATGCACTCCAGAAGTTCTGAGGATTTCTTTAGAAGGGGTAGCTAAAAATAGTTCTAGATCATAATGATTTTAGTATATCATTCTCATACATCTAATAACGTTTGTTATTCCAGATTGAAGAAAACAACAGTAACAGCACTTTAAACACACCTTCCGAAACAGTGCTTGTCACAACTGACCAGTTTGTAGATTTCAAACGTGATGTGAAGACAATCTGCTCACTATGCAAGAAAGTTTTGTGTTAAACTGAGCAAAAACGGTAGAGTAACTTACGAAATGCTCAAGTTTGATAATGGATTAACTTGTATGAGTGGAGCATGTGATTACTTTTGGCATAAGGAGCCAGGGAAGATAAATACAAGAAGTAGGTCATGACGATAGCCTTTTTCGACACGAAGGGCACCTTCTATCATGTCATCCCATAAGTCCTGTCCGATTTTACCTATTTTAAAATTGAATGAAATATTTCAGAAGGTCTAATGGAATTAAGAATTATTTTTATGCATTTGTGAACATTTAAACTAATTAAATGTTATTTTACAGAATAATCGAATTAAAATTTCTTTAATTAAATCCCTTTCTAACATGGAAGTATCCAACGAGCAATTGAGGCACATAATGCTTTATGAGTACAAAAAAGGAAACTCTGCAGCCGAAGCGGCTTGAAACATACACTCAGTTTATAAGAAAGAATGCTTGAATGAAAGAACTTGCAGAAGATGGTTTGCAGAATTCAGAAGTGGAGATTTTAGCTTTGAAGATGAAGATCGAACAAGACGTCCAGTTGAGTTTTATGATAAGCTCCTTGAAGCATTACTTGAAGAAAATCCTGAATTATCAGTTGAAGAACTGGCAATAATGCATAGTTTAAATCATACAAGTGTTCATCGTCATCCGAAAGCAACCACAAATCCCGAGTTGACATCTGCTCTTCTTTCCATTCTTGCGAACTCATTTAACCCTTTTTGTATAGACTTATGACTGGTGACGAAATGTTTAATGTTGTAAACAGTGGCTTCGTAAAAGGGAAAAAGCTCAACTACAACTGAGAAGGGAACTTCATGGGAAAAGGTTCTTCTCTCTACCTGGCGGGATTGCAAAGGAGTAATTCACTTTGAATTGTTACCACCTAATACAACAATCAAAACTCAAGTCTATTGTCAGCAATTAGAGCGTTTGAATCAAGCTTTGAAGAAAAAA
The DNA here is from genome assembly GCF_006345805.1 of Octopus sinensis. NCBI lineage: Eukaryota > Metazoa > Mollusca > Cephalopoda > Octopoda > Octopodidae > Octopus > Octopus sinensis. The sequence continues at coordinate 26,581,267 of NC_043002.1, read as the reverse complement.
AGACCCGCTTTAGTGAATCGAAAAGGAGTAATGTTTCATCAGGACAATGCGCAACTCCACACTGCAAAGATCACATCACAGAAGATCGAAGAGCTTGGTTCGGAAAAAAATTTCTCTTCCAACTTATTCTCCCGAACTTGCTCATTCAGACTACCATTTGTTTCGTAGTTTACAGAATCATTTGGGGAACATAACTTTCGCAAGCCAGGAGGAGGTCGAAACTGACATTTCAGTGTTCTTCGCTTTGAAACCAAAAGAGTTTACAGTGATGGGATTAAAAAGCTTGTGCATAGATGGAAGGATGCCATAGATAATCAGGAAGGTACATTGATGATTAAATTTTATTTAAATATACCATTTGATCACTTGTTTTCTTTATTCAAAATTCGGACAGAAGTTATGGGATGACCTGATACAGCCACTGGGTTCCCTCTTGTCAGAAGGCCAACAACGAGTACTTTGTGAATGCTTTGAGGAAGATCAGAAAGAGGTTTCATCGCAAAAGAATAGATCACCTACGCCAGGATAATGCACCAGTCCATAGTTCCATATGGTAAACAATTAACTGAAAAAGATGGCCATCAAAACTCTCCCTCTGTCTCCATACAACCAAGACGTTTTCCCTGTGACGTTTGCTTCTTCTAGTTGAAAGTCCTGGACACTTTCACTTTTGAAAACTTGCATGTTGCATTCATGAAGAGGCATTACATGCCAATGGGGAACTAGTTTATTTATGAAGTCAGATGATCCTATTTTGAAGAAGATTAGAGTTATATATATATATATAACAAAGCTGTGCGACGAACAGGAACGCGAAACTCTGAGTAACAGCTTTTGTTGTATTTCTGCTGTTTTTAAGTAAAGCGTATTACTCTTTTTTCCACCTCGTTTTACATTTATGTGCTTACTCCGGTATATATATATATATATATATATATATATATATATATTATATATATATATATATATATATATATATATATATATGTATATATGTTTATATATGTTTATATCTATGCATATATAGATACATTCATATATACATACACACACTCACATACATACATGCACCAATGCATGCATACATACATACATACGTAAATAGATACATGTTATACAGAAGAAAGGAAAAGAAAGATAAAACAGCCAAATCACAGGGAAATTAGACACTGACGTCTTAAATATTGATAGACTGACAGGCTGAGTTGGAATGTATCTGAAGGCAAATCTAGTCGATCTTCAGGTGGAGAACAACAATAAAGCCACAAACTATTCATAACCTGCATCACATTCGCATACGATATTGTTGAAAACATCAGGTGACAATAGCAACAATGTCATTCGCATGACACTTTAGAGACCGTAGAGAAGCGGCTACAGACAACTACATATACACACATGCACAGATAGTGAGAGGGAGCCAAACACAGACACAGTCAAACACTTCACTTGCACACACGCTCACATCATTACACGCCAAGAGGGAAGTGATTTATTTCTAAGAAATTCAAGTCAAAAGTTCTTCACATTTCCATAATTTTTTTGAGCTATAGCAGCTACCATTGTTTCTTTCTATTTTCTAGCACATCTATCTTCCACTTCCCTGCTTAGGAACTACATCACCCTGACACTCTATCTCTGAGTTTCACTCGTATATTAGCAATAATATAATAGGCGTTCGTTACGCACAGACACAAACTCACTCACACACAAAACACACACGCACACACACGCGCGCGCGCGCACACACACACACACACACATACGGGGTCTGATCAATAATTATCCGTACTGTTGCCATAGGGACGAAGCTAAATCTTTTCAAAGTGAAACCAATTGAAACATTAACTTTGAACTCTGCTGTGCATATAAAGTAAGTTTTAACGTTCTAGCTTACTACCGCTGTTTGCAGCAGTGCTTGGAATAAAGATGTGTAGCGTGTGATCGTCGCATTGGCCATGAAAGAGAAAGTTAAGCAAAGAATCTGCATCAAATTTTGCCGAAAGCTTGGTGATACCTTCTCAGAGATCTACGCAAAGTTTTCAAAAATGTTCATCGTTCTCGACATAATCAAAGAGATCTTGTGTGACTGAAACCCGGATTTCCTTTTGGTCAGCCAGAAGAACTTTTGGCAGAAATTTGGTAGACACGCGTCTGCTACCCAAATCTTCAGTGACGATGGACATAACTGAAACGTAACTAATCTGCACATCCTCTGATAACTCACCGATGGTGATTCGACGATTTCCTCTAGATATGGCAACACTCCGGATAATTTTTACTCTATAATCTTATTCAATAAACCATCTTCAGCTTCAACAACTGCTTCGAGATGAGATGTAAATCATCTACATGCTCGAATCAAGTGGTCTCGGTTAACTTTATTCTGACTATGGCAGCTTTCGAAGAATCTTTGGTGTTATGGGTGTGTTCATTGACGTCACTCTCAACAACGCTCCACGTGTAATAGTCCAATGGAGTGAGATCTCGAGAAGTAAAAGGCCAAATGTATGTAATCATGAAAATTTTCAGTCATCCATTCTTGAGTTACTAGAGCCATGTGTGATAGTGCAGTCTTACTGAAACACATATGGCCACCCATTGCATACACTGTCTATCCAGAACTTAACACTTATTTCCAGAGCCTCAGTTTAGGCGGCAGATTTAATTCTAAGTCCTTGTAGAAAAGTAAGGAGGCATCACATGTCCTTCATTGCTGAAAACCCCTAAAAACATGACAGTTGCAGGGACTTCAGAAGGGTCTGCACATGACCATCTGTCATTTCTTCTGTTAACGTTTTGGTCTTGGTCGAAGTCTTTCTCGTTTGAGAAACACCAAACCAAATCTGCTGGATTTTTCAGTTTGTTTGAAAGCATTTTAGATCTGACGTAGTGATTTTATTTTCCTTTTTCTGGAAAATTGATCTTTCCTCATCATATCTTATATCTGATTTTTTACTGTTCCTTCTGACGCATGGGGATCTTTTGCAATTGACCTTATGGACTTTCTTGGATGTAATCAATGGTCTGTTGACTTTGCTGTATACATTCCGCTGTTCTGGTGATTTCAGACCGTGTACAATGCATTTTATGCGTTGATACTGATGATATATTTCCATCTCCAATCTCTAGCTCTTAACAAACTTTGTAGGCGAAAGATCTGGCAACTTTTAAAACAGGCTTTATATCCACAATAACAGCATGCCTTTTTATTTCTTGAGTAAGCTGAGTGTCTGCCATTATTATATTCTGAAACAAACAAGGCCGCAATGACTCCCAAATAGGTATATCCTCAAATACCTTACTCACCCTATGTATGTAAATTTAAAGGTTTACACATATACATATTTACATTCACACACACCAATACATACATACATACATACATACATACATACATACATACATACATACATACATACATACATACATACATAGATAGATATATAGATATATATATATATATATATATATATATATATATATATATATATATATTCAAAGAGCAATAAAGATTCAAGTTAATTTAAATGAATTTACTTGAATATGGTACCTAACTTAGATGCACCAAAAAAACTATACTGATTTAACAATACAGTAATGTGGGGTGATTATAAGCGAGAAAGAAGCAACAAGAATGGATAGGTTTTTAGTACGATCGTTTCATACAAGGACAGGTTTTATTAAAAGTTGCAAAGATTACAGCATATAAACGAGTCCCGTACTCATCAGCTAAAATACATGTGAGTTCTCTAGACATCCTAGTGTTTGAGGCTATACTCATGAAGTAATGTAGATAATTAAGTAACATAAACAGATTTCTAAAGTTCATTAAAGTTCTTTAAAGATGATGTACAGTCTTATCACAGAATTTAAAAAAAGTTTTGATAGCATCACAGAGAAGGTGACCTAATCCATATGAATTTCCATAGATATGATGAGGGATTATATACTCACAGAAGACAAATTTATCCATTGTTAATTACAACGAGGTGGGTCTCAATTCCTGCTTATTAGCATTATAGAGAGGGTGAATTAATCCTTTGTATAGATGCACAAATTCCAATGGTGTAGATGTAAATTTCCAGAGAAATGGAGATGAATTTCATATTCACAGGCGATAAATTTTTCAATGGTTGAACACAATGAGGTAGGTATCAATCCTTGTTATATGATTAGGTATTTGCCACATTAATCACATTACTGCTATTCACAAGAGGCTGTAGCTATTTAACTCTTAAAGGCTGAAGGGCTTTCTAGAGCGGCCAAGAATAGAGAAGGGAATAGAAGAAAAGAGAGAAAATAATGGAGGAGGGAGCAAAAAGGGGGGGGGAAAGGGGGACTAAAAGAGAAGAGAAAAGGAAACAGAGAATAAGAAGAAGAAAAAGAATAAAGAGAAAAGAGAAAGAAATAGGGAAAGAAGGGAAAAAAAGAAAAAGAAAAAAAGAGGGTTCTAGTTATACAGAAGAGTTAGTAGACTGCAAGTCTGGTTTTAATCAACAGGCATCTAGGAACTAGAGGAGAATATTATTCTTTGACCAGTAAACCGTTAATTTATTGCTGTTGAAATCAGCTATGAGTTTAAAGAGAATCTAAAGAGATAACACAGTCAGGGGTTAAGGGGTCAGATGCTAAAATCACCAGAAAATACATTAGGAAAATCTAAGTATAATCTTATCAAAAAGTCATTAAAATTTACTTATTTAATTCATTCATTTTATTGTCTTAAGGAGTTGTCGTTATTATTCATACATTGACTGACTACAGGTCAAATCTTATAAGATCATTTACAAGGTGTTAGGGGATTGTCTATCATAATGAAGATAATCATATTATCACCGAGGGAATAGCCTTATTTATTTAATTTTGAAATAGAATTATGGGGCTACAGTAACTCATTATAATTTATTAGAGTTATGCTACTTAAATTAGATTAAGTTAGGAATTAAAATTAAATATTACAATTAAGATTTAAAACTTGACCTAGTTCGATATGGTTATTCAATAAGTTTCTATGTTTACTATGCTTTAGAATTTCGTACGTCTCCATGGAGCATAGTTGACAACCAACCCTACTATTTTTATACGGAATTGCTCTCCTAACTATTTCCCAATTAAGGGTATAATTTTTATTATTATTTTTGAGTTCCCAGATTTTGTTTGAAAGTGTGGTGGTACCAGCTTTATGACGTAATTTAAAAGTCGAGATGTGATTTCTAACTCTGGCTAAAAAATTAATTGTACAGCCAATGTAAAAATATTTGTTATTCTCCGTGGATATGGTACATTTATAGATTACATTATTTTCCCTACATAGACCAGGTGCCGGGCATTTTGATTTTATTCTACACTTACACACAGGAATTTTTAATGACTTTTTGATAAGATTATACTTAGATTTTCCTAATGTATTTTCTGGTGATTTTAGCATCTGACCCCTTAACCCCTGACTGTGTTATCTCTTTAGATTCTCTTTAAACTCATAGCTGATTTCAACAGCAATAAATTAACGGTTTACTGGTCAAAGAATAATATTCTCCTCTAGTTCCTAGATGCCTGTTGATTAAAACCAGACTTGCAGTCTACTAACTCTTCTGTATAACTAGAACCCTCTTTTTTTCTTTTTCTTTTTTTCCCTTCTTTCCCTATTTCTTTCTCTTTTCTCTTTTTTCTTTTTCTTCTTCTTATTCTCTGTTTCCTTTTCTCTTCTCTTTTAGTCCCCCTTTCCCCCCCCCCTTTTTGCTCCCTCCTCCATTATTTTCTCTCTTTTCTTCTATTCCCTTCTCTATTCTTGGCCGCTCTAGAAAGCCCTTCAGCCTTTAAGAGTTAAATAGCTACAGCCTCTTGTGAATAGCAGTAATGTGATTAATGTGGCAAATACCTAATCATATAACAAGGATTGATACATACCTCATTGTGTTCAACCATTGAAAAATTTATCGCCTGTGAATATGAAATTCATCTCCATTTCTCTGGAAATTTACATCTACACCATTGGAATTTGTGCATCTATACAAAGGATTAATTCACCCTCTCTGTAATGCTAATAAGCAGGAATTGAGACCCACCTCGTTGTAATTAACAATGGATAAATTTGTCTTCTGTGAGTATATAATCCCTCATCATATCTATGGAAATTCATATGGATTAGGTCACCTTCTCTGTGATGCTATCAAAACTTTTTTAAAATTCTGTGATAAGACTGTACATCATCTTTAAAGAACTTTAATGAACTTTAGAAATCTGTTTATGTTACTTAATTATCTACATTACTTCATGAGTATAGCCTCAAACACTAGGATGTCTAGAGAACTCACATGTATTTTAGCTGATGAGTACGGGACTCGTTTATATGCTGTAATCTTTGCAACTTTTAATAAAACCTGTCCTTGTATGAAACGATCGTACTAAAAACCTATCCATTCTTGTTGCTTCTTTCTCGCGTATATATATATATATATATATATATATATATATATATAATATATATATATATATACGTATACATAGAGAGAGAGAGAGAGTATTTTGAAAAGTCCTTGAAAGAGTTATCAAAAGTGAGAGATGATTTTTTTAAATGAAAGAGTTAAGATTGAGAAAAGAACCTTTTGTGAATGCCGAAAGACACTAATTTTTGGGAAGCGATGTCACAAAATGTGAGTGGGCTTTGCTTTTATAGATGTGCAAGCGCTTTCAGTTCTTAACGTTTTCAAGCACGTATTATTATATACATAAACATGAATGTGTGTATGTGTGTGGTATGGTGGTGTGTGTGTGTGTATGTGTGTGTACACACATATAACTCTTATTCCTATGAAATATATTCCCGGTTTCATAGTTATACATTAAGAATGTTCAGACACTCTGACACGTTCGAATTCTTTATTATAAGTCTTTTGACCTGTTATCCCCAAGAATATAAACCTGCATACATACAGAATAGAAACTCACACACACACACACACACACACACACACAACACACACACACACACACACACACACATACACACACACGCATATACATGTATATATTATATACTTTTATGAATTTGTGTTGTAAGATTCCTGATGTGAAACCGTGTTTTGAAACACATAATGTTATATTTCAGGATTGTCAATTTGCTTCGTTTTTTGTCAACTCTTCAGCGACCCTTTCCATCTACGTGTTGACGGAAAAGGTCACTGCAGATGTGTGACGAAAGATTTCCAGACAAATAAATGACAACAGTAATAAACGAGTAAAGAACGCATAGTGCGTGTGTTTATTTGTTAAAATAAAATACAAATTGACCTGAAATATAACAATATATATAAATGTGTATGTGTGCATATATACATTTGTGTGTATGTATGTATGTAAATATATACATATATATATATATATATATGTGTGTGTGTGTGTGTGTGTGTGTGTGTGTGTGTGTGTGTGTGTGTGTGTGTGTGTGTGTGGTGTGTGTGTGTGTGTGTGTGTGTGTGTGTGTGTGTGTGTGTGTGTAGATACATACATGCATACACGATGAGTTTCTTAGAGTTTGTATCTATGAAACTCATACACAAGTCTTTGGTGACCTGAGGCTATAGTAGATGGGACAGGACCGGAATCTGCGTGGCTGGAAGTCGGACTTTTTACCCAGTCCATCATGTCTGCACCTATAAGTATTTTTGTGCGTGTGTGTGTGAGAGAACGTCTTTAAAACAGTGACTTCTTGTTCTTTGAACAATTGACATAAATAGATCAGTGTGCATCATTTGAAACACATATGCACAAATATATACGCAATATATGTATGTATGTGTGAATGTATGTTTATATGAGGGGGGGCTATGAACTGCAGGAACCAACGTTTTCTGTTGTAGCGCTCTATATTTTGTACCAATCAATGGAATCATCACGAAAGTATTAACACAATTTTTTATTCTTTCCTTCACATCACTTGAGAGCTTTTGAAAGCCGTTTGATTGTTGTTTTGACATTTGATTCATTTCAAACGACAATGTTTTATTAGATAAATATAATCCATCTTTATATCTGTTGTATCTTCTATGATAATTCCCTAAAGAATAACGTTTACACAGATGTTTGTGAAACGACGCTTATGTCAATTATATCGCTTTCATTTTGTTTACTATTCTTTTTTTTTATGATTTAGAGAAACATGTAATATGCATGAGTCCACAAGAGATCTTATGGTGTTATTTTACTATTTATAAAAACCTTTCGGGAAATGTATCTGTCAGTCTTTGTTGTTGTCATTTTCTGGTTTCTCCTTTTCTTTCAGCAATATCGAAGCTTTTACAAGAAGGTCAAGTTCGCTACACATTCAACAATAAAATACGAGACGAAACAGAAAACAAAATTTTCTTCAATCGCTGTACATTTTCTCCGATGGGGTTTTCTTAATATGGACAGGAAAATTTACTTGGAATGCTTATTGACAAATCGATAGATCATGTTTCATATCGAATATATTTTATTTACTGAACCGTACACTGTAAACATAAAATCAAATCCGGCGAGAAAGAAATAGATTCAAACGCATAATACCGCAAATCACACCATACTGCCTACAAAAAGAAGGTATCTATGAATGATCTACGTTCCAGTATTATACATATACATACATATGTATGTCATACACACACACGCACACACACACACTAACATATACATATGCAAGTGTACAGACACACGCATAGACACATATATAAACACACATATGTGCACTATACTATACTGTACATATATGATATCTGATATATGCGTGTGTACATGTGTTTATACACAGCTGGTTAGTAAAGACAATCAGGAGAAAAGTTATTTGGTGTAATTGATAAAAGTTTTTATTCAAACAGAGCACTCATAGCATTACTATAGAGTGAAATGTTTGCCTCTCCAAACTATACAGAATAGTTATTGTTTGTAATAGTAATCAATTCCATATTTATTTGGTGAATATCTTTTGATTGGTTATATTCATCTCGCTTAGGAAGGATGGATGTTACAAGATTTACAGGAATAGATATTTTGTTTATGAACTGGAATTGATGATAGAGTTTTGATGTGGTGAAGGCAGATTTGTCTCAGGGCTAATTTTTGTTGAGAAAATTCATATGCGATGAGTATAGTCACAGTGAGAGTAACAGATCAATAACGGCATGGGATTTTGTAACGCTTTATGCACACAAATGTGCGTGCTCACGCAGGTAAACATATACTGATACATACAGGTATCGATAGAGATAGATAGATAGATAGAGGATGAGAGAGGTAGGTTGGTAGGTATGCATGTATGTATATATGTATGTATGTAGGTAGGTAGGTAGGTAGGTAGGTAGGTAGGTAGGTAGGTAGGTAGGTCGGTAGGTAGATAGGTAGGTAGGTAGGTAGGTAGGTAGGTAGGTAGGTAGGTAGGTAGGTAGGTAGGTAGGTAGGTAGGTAGCTCAATGCAACGAGCTGGCAGAAACATTAGCACGCCGAGCGAAGTGCTCAGTGGTATTTCGTCTGCCGTTACGTTCTGAGTTAAAATTCCGCCGAGGTCAACTTTGCCTTTCATCCTTTCGGGGTCGATAAATTAAGTACCAGTTACGCACTGATGTCGATGTAATCGACGTAATCCGTTTGTCTGTCCTTGTTTGTCCCCGCTATGTTTAGCCCCTTGCGGGCAATAAAGAATTAAGGTAGGTAGGTAGATAGGTGGGTAGTAAGGTAGGTAGGTAGGTAGGTAGAAAGGTAGGTAGGTAGATAGGTAGGTAGGTAGGTAGGACGGTAGGTAGGTAGGTAGGTAGGTAGGTAGGTAGGTAGGTAGGTAGGTAGGTAGGTAGGTAGGTAGGTATGGTAGATAGGTAGGTATGGTAATTAAAGATCGAACCATGTTAAAAGGAAGCATAGCGCGGATGATGGCTAGAGAGTATGAGATAAATCAACCGATAAACATTAATTTCCTTAATGAAATGTCCATCAATGAAAGTAAATTCCCTGGTGTTAGATAATCCGCAATTCCAAGAGTATTCAGGACGGAAAGGAGCATTCCGCGTGGCGTAATTAAAAAAAAAAGGAAACAGACGAATGGATTATATGATCTCGCAGCAACCTTTATTGAAAAATTGCATTGTGATGCAACATCGCACATTGAGTTATGTAAGAGGTGCAACATCCATGAGATTATACAATAGTCTGTTGTTTTTTAATCGAGGCATCATCCACTCAGGCTGATTGCCCAGGCCAGCCTAACTACCTCTCTAAATCCCTCCCACTCTTCCTTTTGTGATTTTAGGTCTTCAACTTGTCATCCAACATCTTCTGCAAGTTGTTGTATATACGTCGTCGTTGCTCTTCCAACCGCTGTGTTACTCTGATTTGGTGCCCGAAGCAATACCTTACTCACAAGTTCTTCTTTACTTCTCCAGTAGTGGCCAGCAAACCCCAATCACCGCTCTTGGATAGCTGATGAGAAGGTTGGCACGTTCCCACATAACGGTTGTTTTGTTGGGTAATCTCTCCAAGAGATGTTGAGTACTGCACGTAACATTCTGGTGCAGAACAATATGGAAGTTAACTCTGCCAGATAAATTGAAGAGACAGATATGGGTCTCCGAATTTGAATCTCACCAAGAGACTCAGGTGCATGCTGGACGGTGCATACAATATATTACAATAGCATATCCCCTCCCCCCCCCAAATCATCAGGCAACCATATGTAAGTCAATATTTGATAAGTTGCTAGACTGGTAAGTTCAACAACATACGGACGTCTAAAGTAGGAATACAAAGTGTACAACACAGAAGTGGCTGGAAGTTTAATGGGACAAGCAGAAATTGTAAATAGTGACATTATTCTATCAGAGAAATATTGATGTCGAAATTAGAATCGTCGAGCCAGAAGAGTGGCGGGGGACAAAATATATTGAATAGAACAAATGATGAAATAATAGAAGAAAAGTTGAAGGGAATAATTTATCTGCAACAGTCTACCCAGTCTCAGAGACGAGCAGCGAGAATTCATTGCCCGATGCCAAATGTAAAACTGACTCGTCACATCTTTGATGTAGACAATGTAATAGATTATATTGTATTGTGTAATAGCCGATGTAATAGATTATATTTTATTGTGTATCGTGGTTATGAGAGTAGGATAGATGGGTAGTTAAGATTGGTGGACTTTTAAATATTTTCCTGATCTTCACACGAACGTCTATATTTCAACTACTACGAAACAAAAGGAATGAAAAACCAGAGTCGATCAAGAGAGACGTAGCCAATTAATGTACAGACAAATTGCATCGAGATTAATGCATAGAGATCAAGGAAAGTCTCCAGAAGAATCTATCAGAGATAGCGTGTAAGAAAAATAAAATAAAATAGTAAATTAAACAATCGAGAAATGACAATAATACCAATCGGGTAACAATAATGAGAATAGAATAAATCATTGGAGGAACTATAAAAACAAGACTGACAATATGGGACGTGCTCGGGCACAACTAATCACATGCGCAAACCAAGCCCTGATAGGTAGTTATATCTTCCAAATCAGTACCCAAATGCCGGAAAAGTATTTCGAAGTCATGAAGTAAAGTTACCAAAATTAATCAAAAAGCGAAGCAGAACCAATATTTGCACCAACGAAAAAATATATGATGCCTGAATTGCTTTTAGTTCGATACTGATATATCTCGATCTGTTCGCATTATATCTCTATACGAGACGCTTTCTCTACATAAATATCACACTGTTGTATCTTTCTTGCAGTGCATCCATATTAAGTAAGATATACAGAATGCTATTAGGTACCAATACTACTTACGTCGCAATTAAACACACATACACACACGCTCTCACACACACATACGCACACTCTCACAGACGCCCACACACACACACATGCTCACACGCACACACACATATATATATATGCATACAACCGTATACACATCCATAAAACCAAATACACACACACACACACACGCATGTATACTGGGTCATTCTATAAATAATGCGGTTATATTATACTGTTTCATTTTTCAAAATTAAGATAAAAAAAGTTATTTTTTAATCGAAAATATACTCTCCCTCATTTTCTACAATGCTCTTCCATCTATCTGCCTGACTTGTAAGGTTTCCTTTCTAAAATCCACCTGTCCGTGACGAAAAATAATCCTCCAGTGACCTCGTCTACAGAATTCATAAATTTTGCGGCGAGCTGGCGGAAACGTTAGCACGTCAGAAAAATGCTTAGCGATATTTCGTCTGCTGTTACGTTCTGAGTTCAAATTCCACCGAGGTCGACTTTGCCTTTCATCCTTTCGGGGTCGATAAATTAAGTACCAGTTACGCAGTGGAGTCGATATAATCGACTTAATCCGTTTGTCTGTCCTTGTTTGTCCTCTCTGTGTTTAGCCCCTTGTGGGTAGTAAAGAAATGGGTATTTCGTCTGCCGTTACGTTCTGAGTTCAAATTCCGCCGGGGTCGACTTTGCCTTTCATCTATTCGAGGTCGATAAATTTAGTACCAGTTATGCACTGGGGTCGATGTAATCGACTTAGTCCCTTCGTCTGTCCTTGCTTGTCCCCTCTATGTTTAGCCCTTTGTGGACAATAAAGAAATAAGGATTCATAAATTTTCCGTCTAAATGATTTTGAAGACTGAGTATTAAATGATAATCAGATAGGGCAATGCCCGGCGAATACGTTGGGTGCGGCATCGTTTCCCATTCAATCTGCTCCAGCCTTTGGAATGTCATCCTTGCTGTATCTGGCCGAACATTATCCTGATGGAAGAACTACTTTCATCTTGAAAATGAAGATGGTCGTTTTTCTTCTAGCCTAAGCCGATCAAGCTACTGTTTCGTTTGGGTTTCAACGTTCAAAGTCGACTAACTCTTTCATATGCCTCCAAACAGAAAACAACACCTTAGATGGGTGAAGACCTTCTTTCGCCTAGGGTACCGGTGTTTCTCCTTTCTCTGACCACTATCGTCAGCGCATAACATTTTTATGGCGAACCCATTTCTCGTCACCCGTCACTCACTATTCGGTCCACAAAAGATTCATTCGTGAAACATGAGAGCAAAATGAGTACACGTTCACTCTCTGAGCGCGATTAGAATAGGAAAGTTTTTGAGGAACCCACTGACCCAATTTGCTAACTTTTCCAATGGTACGCAAGTGTTGGTGAGTAGTTGAATGATGAAATCCAAGATTTTCTGCTAGTTCCTCAACAATTACGATTGGATTTTGTTCCATCAGGATTTGCAGGACGTTCTCGTCGTGCTCTACAAATCTTCCAGGACGAGGCTCGTCTTTTAGACTGTAGTTTCCGGCTGAGAATTTCTGGAACCACCGATGACACTGACTTACGTTAATTGTCTGATCCCCATATACTGCATTAATATTCCACACATTTTCCGTTGCGATGATGCCTTTATTGAACTCATAAACCAAAACAAGCATAATATGCTCCTTTGTTACTTCCATTATAGCTTTGAAAAAATAACTGTTAAAATCGAACTGCACTCTTCAAAACTTGCACTAAGAGTAATTGCAAGGTAACATTAATAGCTGTTTTTATAGCAAGTTGATGCGAGTGGTTTATCCCGTCCCCCTCCGACTTTTAGTTCATGCAATTGAAAACACCGCGTTATCAACGGGTTGACAATATATATAATATGTGTACTGGTATATAGATAGAAACAGGGACAGACAGACAGACAGACAGACAGACAGACAGACAGACAGATAGATAGATAGATAGATAGATAGATAGATAGATAGATAGATAGATAGATAGATAGATAGATAGATTGAGATAGATAGATAGATAGATAGATAGATAGATAGATAGATAGATAGATAGATAGATAGATAGATAGATAGATAGATAGATAGATAGATAGATAGATAGATAAATAGATAGATAGATAATTAAATTTGTATTTATATATTTTCGAGTTACGAGGTAAATATTTTTGGTAGAGTCTCTGAGACTGGTGGCAAAGAGAGGAAGTATTGATTATTAAAGGTAGGGAAACCTGGTCTGAATGTTAACCATAGAGTGGACACTACTAAAGGCATCTAGGTTGCCAGATGGGAATGTTTATACCTGTGACGGATTAAATCTACGCATATGCCATCATTTCAACTCTGGATGTCAACAGCCTGTACAAATACTGTAAGCTATTCGGTGCTATATTCATACACTTAGTCCAAAATATCGCCCACACTAGTTTCGTAGTTTTTAACGTCTCCGAAAGGACGGAATGCAAAATTAACCACGACATAAATAATACTCGGGGGACCAGAGAATCAGAACCAATATTGCAATAAAAGTTTCTACGCTTGTGTGTGCCTGTATGAATTCTCCTTCGGTTCTTGACTATAAGCATTCAGATTGTTCCACCAGCTGAAATCCTTCACATGAAATTAATGTGAATACGCTGTCATTACTCAGAACACATGTACCCTCGGGTACATGTTCAGTTAGCAAAATTCTCAAGTGTGTAAGATACACCTAGATTTTTTTTTGTTCTTCCGAATTATTAATGCAATCGTGAAAGAAAAGAAAAATGAGAAAGAATAATCAACGTCAGTATTATATGTGTCTTACTTTGTGTGTACGTGCATGTGTGTTTGGGCGTGCGCGCGCGTGCGAGTGAGTGTGCGTGTGCGTGCGCATAAGTCAATGTGAGTATGCATTTATGTATTATGCACGCGTGTTTATAGATATAAATATATATTTATATATATTTGCACGAAAACATGCGCACACAGATACGCTAACATCGCAATAATACACACACACACACATATATGCATGTATATATGTATATACATATATAACATATGTGTGTATGCAAGAATGTAGATGTGTATATATGTGTATATATATATATATATATATATATTATATATATATATATATATGCATATATATATATATATACATACATATATATATATATATATATATATATATAAATTTTGCAATTAAGGACAACTACTTAATAAGGAAAACTTAACAAGAAATTGTCAGGTATAATATAATGCCTCCTGGCATGTATGTATAATTATGCCCTCTATATATAAATTTATATATATATATATATATATATATATATATATATATATATATATATACAGATATATTTACTGTGAGCTTCGTTCTCTTTCCTTCTACCAAATCCACTCACAAGGCTTTGGTCATCCCGAAGGTATAGTAGGTGATATTTCCCCACTGTGTCACTGAATCCGGAACCATGTGTTTGGGATGCAAGCTTCTTACCACACAGCCATTTATATATACATATATCCATTTAGGTAGATATATAGGCAGTGAAATTACTACGGCGTATACGTTGGCTATTAAGACATTAAATATACATTCGGGTTTTGACTATTTTCTAAGAACACATTAACTGTTTTAAATTCCATACAGTGACCTCCTCGTTGATGATTAGAAAGACATGAATATTGTAAAATTGTAAATAATCCCATCATGTCTCCCTCTGTCTTCGTGTATGTTTTGCTTAATCAATATGTGTGCTTGTGTGTGCCTATGTGTGCCTGCGCGGGCGTGAACGTGTGTTAGATATATATATACATATATATATACATATACATACGCACATGCACACATACATATAACTATAAATATATATATATATATATATATATATATATATATATATATATAATATATATATATACATATATATATACATACATACAGAGAGAGACAGAGAGAGAGAGTTAGAGAAAGAAAGATATTTATGCATATATACATACATATGTATGATGTGCATTCGTTATTGTGTGAGAATATTATCCGTTTTCTGTGTGTGACTTGTACATCGTTTTGTAACAGCAATATTTTCACTGCTGGGTACTTTCTCGCATACATAAAATGATATTTGCATTAATGTAATTTGATGTTCGTCTTGAGACTATACCTTTATCTATCTATAAGTAGCGCATGAAATCCTCTATCTAGTTATGCCATTTGTTTATGTATTGTAGAAATACCTCATAAATTGTTTATTGCTAACGTCCTTGCTAATAGCTTAGAGCCATGACACATGAATTTGGAAATTTCAGATAACGAACACTCCATTTATTACGAATTTTAAAAGCCGACGCTATACCATACCGCTCTAATTGCGGAACTGCAAAATTTAGTGAAGAAGTTTCTTTTCTATTTGCATGTATTTCGATTTATTCTATATAATAACGAATTTCCACAGGGAAGCAAATTCATTTTATTTTTCTTCGTATATGTAGCGAAAAGACACAACGGTGTCGCTATTTTAGTATCAGAATGATTCAGTAGATTTAGAGATCCACAAACTCAATGTATAGGGTTCAAAGTATAACGTGCATATAATTGTTTGCAAAACTCGTTTTCTTCGCTTCTAGCGCTTTTGCTTACTTTTGGAATTAATAGATTTAGAATAGTACTAATATGAATTTGTGAGGTTTCTCCTTGACTTAAACTTATATTTGTACCGAGATATATTTTGATTGGCAGCTCGAGATTATAACCTTTACATATGAAGGACAACTAGAAAATCTTTTCTGATTTTACATTTAATGTAATGTACCAGTACTCCATATAATCGTATTGATCACGCAGTTATTAACAGCTAATTGCCTTGATACATAAATTTGGAAGTTTGCGTAAATTGACACATTGCTTTACGTCTATCTAATAACCGATGCTGTATCTTAACAATATCTGCCAAAACAAAATCATTAAAAGAAAATGTGTTACGTTCTCATTGAAAGTTTAATTCAGCGTCATAGCAACTGTGTTACATAGGGAACACAAATCGGTGTGTCAACAAAAATACATGATCGTATTTAGTTTGCCCGAGTTATTTCCACTTATGCTTCAACGTTGACATCGATAAATAAAAGAGATTAATCTTCATATCAAAAATGTTTCCACGTTGTTTTTATATATAGAAACTTTTGCTCCAATGATTATATAACCGAATTTGGGCTTAATGGTGAATGATAACGTTTCTATCTCTAAGTTTATGTAGAGCCAAAATTCTTTAATAGATTCTTCACTTCAGTGATTTTTCGTTCATCAATCGGATCTGAATATGAACATTTACCATTTTACTCGGATATCAAATAATTTTCTGGCAGAATAGTTCTGCAACGAATTATGTCACAACGAAGTGAAGTAGAAATGCTTTTATCTAAAAAAAAATAAATAAAAATCAATCGTTAGTTTCGAGATTTTCAGATTCTAAGTGGATGCTTCAATTACCTTATCGTTTCGATATTTCGTCTGAATTGAATGAGTTAAATATCACTCTACAACGCTGTGATCAAACAATCATTGGTTTAATAGAGAAAATAAATGCGTTTAAAGGATAGCTTAAATAGTGGAAAACGAAAGTAGAGTAAGGAAAAACTGCATCTTTTCCAGCATTCAATCAACTGGAAGAAGATTACCGAAATAATTTTAATGACATACAGAATATCATCATGAGCCATCTAGCAAAATTGATAACAGAATTTAATCATTACATTCGGACAGAAGATGCTGAGAAATACTATTTGGTGTGAATTCTATTTAGTACTGCCATTATCGATTTGTATGATGATTTTTTTGTCAACATTAATAAATTTCAAGAAAAGTTTACAGAAGTCCAAAATACAAATATAGAAATATCTAATCTATCAGTGATTTCTGATTGACTGTTGAGAAAGAAAACCGGTTGTTGGCAATAAATCAATGGAGATTTTTCTTCCTTTTGCCACCATATATTTGTATGAATCGAGGTTTTTAACTTTACCAAATATAAAATACACTTTAAGAAATACATCATAGCCAGAAGATGATTTAAGATAAAGCTTTTCGAAGATGGAAGTTAACTTTGTACTGTAGCCTGAATCAAAGTTCTCACGAATTTACATTAATATGCAAATACTTTCATGAAATGTAGGTAAAGAAATTTGGAACATTGCCGGAAGTCGAAACAATCAGAGTTGTATAGAGACGGAAGCATTAGTGATGAAAGTGCCATTTTATAATTAATTTTGTTAAATCTTCGTATCATATATTTATGTAATTAACTAAACTTCTTCGCGTAAGTAAACAAAATTTCCTTGCAACAAGTAAATCTTATTTATTGAAAAGTAATAGGATGATGTTTCAAAAAGTTTATCAATATATATTTTTAAAAAGTATACGACATCGAAAAATAAATAATTGTTATAATTGTAAAGCTAATTAGCAGCAAATTTAGTTTCGAACAATAAAATTCAGTTTCGATATTTGGTAGACTGAAGGTGAAAACTTGACGAAAGCATTCATTATTCTTCTCTTAATAAATAAACTGTTCTTCCTTAATTAGATATTAAATTACTACTTAATTTTGTTTCTAAATTTTTATCTGTAATGATAAAGCCTATGAAACAATTAAAATCATGATCTATTCTGGGTAGTTGTTCTGGCTGTCATTGCATAGACTCCAAAATCCACCACGTCTTCGAAAATCAGAAGCACTGAATTCAGTAGCCAGAGAGACTGGAAAATCTAGGTTGAATGGATGTAGATATATTCATTGTACGCCATGATAAGTTACCACATGTGATTCCAGACGTACCAACATCACGACAGGTAACGCAACTGAGAGCAACAGAATGAAAAGTTCTCTAGCGTGCACTCAGCCATTGGGCCAAAACTAATAACCGACAAAGGAATAAAAGGATAACAGTTTAAGAACCGTTGTTTAAGATTGTTTAAGGCTTACTTTCTTCGTGTCTGTTTCGTCATACGTCATTCCTGATCCAAGAGACGTAAGTTCAAAGAGAGTTCACTTGTTATCAATCCCCCATTTATTACCTATAGGATCACAAAGGCAGCGAGTTGAGAGAATCTTTAACATTACCAAAATCAATAACTATATTTCGTCCGTTTTTACGTTGAAATTAAGCGGAGGTCGACTTAACATTTTATCCTTTCGGTGATAATGAAATAAAGACCAGTTGAGCACTGACAATAGACTTCTCCATCGCTCAAAATTACTGGTATTGTGCCTAAGTAAGAAAGGTTAATATACAGAACCAAATGGTTCCGTTGTTAGAATCCCGGGCTTTCAATCATGAGGTGGTGAGTTCCGGCTGTGTTGTGTTCTTGAACAAGAAACTTTATTTCACTTTATTTCACGTTGTTCTATTTCACTCATATACAGAAATGAGTTGCGACGTCACAGGTGCCAAGTTGTATCAGCCTTTGCCTTTCCCTTCGATAAGATTGGTGGCGTGGAAGGGGAGGCTGATATGGATGGGCAACTGCTAGTCTTCCATAAACAACCTTGCCCGGATATGTGCATCGGTGGGGAACTTTCTAGGTGTAATCCCATGGTAATTCATGACCGAATTTATCCTTTTACCCTTCCTTTCATAACACAACAGGGGGATAGGAAAGATTTTGAATTCTATTCAGGACTAGAAACAATTTAAAGTTTTCGCTGATGTATATAAATACAGTTGACCGTATGAGGCAAAGAGTAATATTGTAGCTGACACGGGCGCAACTAGACGACTCGACTTTGTTGTTGTTTCGCCCCAGGTCGAAAGTCGTGTAGTAAATCTAAAACCAATGCTGTTCTGTGATTTAACCATACTTTTTATAACACAGAGTAACTAGAGCAACAGTGCGCAATGATTTTATGACAATTTTAAGATGGTAAATTGTGATTTAAGAAAGATTTAACTTCTATAAAATCAAATCAGGGAACTTATAAAAGGCCTCGTTTTATTTTCTTCGATTGTTCCCCTAAATGGACATATTCTTCGTTGTGTCGACTTAACTTGATGTTCTGTCAAGTCAGAAATTTCATTCAAACTATACCAATTCTTTAGTTACAAAGTAACAATATGGAGGGATTGTTGGTTACAGAGCCCCCAATGCGTGAATTGTGCTTTACTTTATCGACCACAAAAGGAATGATGGCTAAAGTTCACTTCGTTTGAATTTGAGCAAATATAAAATCTAAACAGTTTGAACAAAATTTGCAAGATATTCAATCAGATGCTCTAACGATTCTTCTAATCTAACTCCTTTAATGATAAATACGTTTTACTGCGGTTTTAGAAGAATACTTTATTCAATAATATTGATATGTCAATTTATTCTTTTTGTCCGTACCTGGCGTCGGTGTCAAACTTACTTCAAAAAGAGAGTGGCAAAGCGAGAGAGAGGATGACAGAGAGAAAAAGAGAGACTGAGAGAGAATGAGGGAGAGTGAAAAGGTGAAAGAGACAATGTGTAGTGACGGCGTTCATTTTGTGCTTTTAAATGTTTATTTTATCGTAAGAAAAGTAGATACATAGATACATAAACACACATTGTTAAGTTAAAGACGGGAGAAAGGAGGGAGACAAAGGAAGCGAAAGAGAGAGAGGACGTGAGAGAGACAGTAGATATATAGAACCAAAGAAATGTTGATACAGAGATACATAGACGCAGCAAATATTGGATGTCACTTTCACTTTTCATTACCACGCGAGAATAAAATTAACTTGCAAGTGACTGAGCACTCCACAGACATACATATCATTAATGTAGTTCTCAGGGAGATTCAGCCTCACACAGAATATGACAAGCCTGGCCCTTTTGAATTACAGCTACAACTCATTTTGGACAGCTGAGTGGTCTGGAGCTAGATAAACCTTCAATTGGTTAGACGAAAACGAAAAACGATCCTACATAAGTGCAGGGAAAACCGTTAGTGTCACTATGAGTGTTAATCCGGTCCTAACAGCGGCATTTGTGGATCTCACAGATATGGAAGTCAAGTCCCCTGGCAAACACTGATGCGTAGGCTATTGTTATCAACTGAGCGTGAGTCGTGGGCGAATACACGACGGAATGGCAATTATTTCGTCTTAGCTTTCACTGCATATACTAAACACTTGACATTTTTGCCTTACGATATGGAACATTTCAGTCTTTAAAAAATGGCACTCCGTCGGTTACGACTATGAGGTTTCAGTTTGTCTGATCAACGAACAGTCTGCTCGTAAATCAACGCGCAAGTAGCTAAGTACTCCGCGGACATGCATACCATAAATGAGTTCTCAGGGATATTCAACTTCACACAGAATGTGAAAAAGCTGACCACTTTCAATTACAGCTACAACTCAGTTTTGCCAGCTGAGCGGACTGCAGCAACGTGAAGTAGGGTATCATGCTCAAAAACACAGCGCGCGGCCGAGAATCGTACTCATGACTTTAAAATCGTGGGCCGCATACCC
>NC_043002.1:26552495-26554995 GCF_006345805.1 Octopus sinensis | reverse complement strand
TTTAAGAATGTAGTAATTGGGTGTGTCAACTTTTTTGTAATGGAATTTTTTATGGGTTCACAAAAAGTATGGATAGGTGGTATGTTTTAAATTGTAAGTTGCTTTTCTTCTTGTTGTTTAGGGTATTTCCTGTTTTGTTTGGGAGGTGGAGTTTAGTTGTCGGGCATGTCATGGTGATGATTTTAGAATAGGAATTAACTGACCTTGTGCTTTGTTGTTCACGAGAATATGTGTGTATTTATATATATATATAGCTGGTCTCTATGTCAAAATCTCTGTTCCGATGTGAGTATTTTCGTAACAGTAATTGCAAAAGAGGGAAATAATGCATCAGCATTCAACAACCTTACCTATGAAAGACATTACAGATACCTTCCAAAAAGTATTACCTGAAAACATTAATACAAAATTCTGCAAATTTTACTAAAAGGCTCAAATGGAAAATTTATCATTATGAAAAAGACCAAAAAGAAAAAGAGCTTACCAGCAACTAATTATTGTGGTAGTTTTCTTGTTTATATATTGCACTCTTTCCTCGTAACCGCTGTCATTGAGTGCTTCATTGTATGCAGTTGCGATTTCGTTTAATATTTTTTTGATTTGAAGATAAAGAGAAAAGTCTGAGAGAAATGTCCTTGTCTACATACCATTATATTCTCCCGATGTTCTCCCGACGAGAAGAGTGGAACCTTTTTGGTCCCTAACTTCGAAATTGCAAAAGAGGTCTAACATTATATTTTTATTCAAGGTTTCTATTTTATGTCATGTGGCCCGCCGACAGCTTTTATTGTGAAGAGATATAATATGAATGGTTATAGTGGCTTTATAGCTGTTTGACTGCTATTTCTAGATATGTAAGAGTTTTTGCAACCCTCTCCGTTATAATTGTGATTTCACAATTATACACTCTTCATTTATGCAAGTATGTATGTATATAGATACATACATATATATATATTCTCTGTCATTCTTGTTTACTCTTGTGGGTTCGACCTCGAACCAACAAGAGTAAACAAGAGAGACAGAGAAAAACAGAAACAAGGAAAATGCCACTTATATTTGAACACTATACAAATATTCTTTTAAAAAAACTTTTCTTTTAATTTTTCTAAATTTAAGTATTTAATTGTTACAGTTGAAAAGGTATCAATGACTGAAACCGGTACTGAAATGTTCTTTATAGAATTATTTTAGCATTTTCCATCCTGACTTGTTTTTTCATATATATATATATATATATATATATATATATATATACTTGTGCGACGACGATAATCCGGGGCCCCAGAGTTGACAAAATTCGGATCAGAAAATGTTTCATGCGTACATACTGTGGTAGCGTACTCTGATAGAAAGCCACTGACCCAACAGTCAAGAAAATGTTGGAACCCACAGGTGAACAACTTTGACTTCAGCTTCGGATTCCAGTCTTGATTTAATGCCTCGCTGCTGCCAAAGACATCAAAAGTTAGTTCCCCATTGGGAATGATATAGAAGATTAGATTTTCAGCAGATGTGATTAAAGAAAGCAGATCTTCTGATCATTATAGAGGCTGCGAAGGCGATTAAAGATGTGGTAACACTTAAAGTTAAAGGTTGTCACTATCATGTTCATGTTAGTGGATAGTAATACTCGCGTTCAGTGATGTCACTATGTGTTTATGAAAACGGAACGAATAAACACACACAGTTTGGAGTGGTTGGGGAGGATAAGTAGGGGCTAGAGAAAGGGCTCGTTCTTTGAAGGAAATGAAAGGGACATCACATAGAGTGAGGTTGACGTTTCCCTTGACATAAAGTGACCGGCGATATTTTCAAACTGATGTATACATGTGCATAAAAGTGGACATGATGGAGCTCAAAAAATAGTTTTGTACGTTGTGTCGTTGGATGTAAAGTGAACAGTGAATATAGAGTATTTCTCTTCTGATATAAAGTACAGCTGAAAATAAGATGAGATGTTTGTTCATAGCTTGAATACTTTTGATCACACATCGATCAGTACTGCCTGGGGACAAAACAATAACAAGATCCAAAGTAACAATACCATTAATAGTGAAAAGAAACTGGCAAATATAAAAATAACAATAGCAGTATAAAAGATACAGAATATATTTCCGCCACCTAGCTTCAAGGGATGTCTTCCCCCAATTAATCGAAGTCTGTGTTTATATTATCGCTTCTTGGGAATGCACAGGCTTATAATATAAGCGAATGGCACGATCTGACCTGATTGGTTTTATTCAAGAAATCGATCGTAGATATTGATTTATATTTTCTTTCCTTGCATGACAGATAAGCATTCGACCTCTGGCTCATGAAAATAAAAGTATAAAGAGAAGTAATCACTAGCGCAATGATTACGAATAGAGTGATATAGTTTTGTTGATAGCAGCTCCTATGTAAACAGTGAAAGCATAAAACAGCTGGAAGCCGACCTAGTGAGGCCTTCGAGTATTTGATTAGTTTATCGCTTAGAAAGAGCAACCAAATATCGAGT
>NC_043002.1:26519995-26542495 GCF_006345805.1 Octopus sinensis | reverse complement strand
ACTTTTTAACAAACATAAAAACTACTATAATCTAGGACTTAAGGAGGCACTATATAAATATGAAATGAAGTACAAAAAAATACAGCATCAATACTAAAGTATCAAAGTTTATCTTGATATGAACCACATAGACAATAGTAGTGTTCCCAAGTCAACTGAAGAATTAGTACACCCCCGACAAACTAATAAAATCTCTTAATAATAGTCATCAACACAACATTAGCAATAGACACAGAATTCACAACCACAATAAACATACTAATAAACTTAATCAATACGACCACCACAACCAAACATTTTTAAAAGAAAAAATAGTGTTAAGTTTAGCCATTCCCAAATCACTAACTACACTAATACTAATATAAAATAAACTAGAGTACTGGCAACAAACACCATAAACATTTAATTATAGATACAAATAAGAACATTAAACCTATAAACATAAAAAATGAACATAATCTCATTTCACCTAATCCCTCTCATAATACAAATAACCACAGAAATCATATTAATATAGATTGAAATAAAATAGAAGAAAAGAAACCAATACCATGTGTAAAAATAGATGACTCCCAAAACATATCCCATCACTCTAATAAAGAAAACAACAATAACACTACTTGAATCATAATACCTTTTGCCAAACATCTAACATCTAATTTTTTTATATCCATTAAAATTATAATTATTAAAATCTTTAAAATTTCCAAATAAGCAAAAATATTTAGTAACAAAAAAAATCAAATTTGGATTTTCAGTCTTTCCAAACACTTTTAGGATAATTTCTTTTAACAATAAGAAACTGCACCTATTGTATAATAAAAAGAACTTCATTCAATATACCTATAAACTCCAATAATTCTATAACTAGCAACTACTATTATGATAATAACCAAAATTCTATTATCCCTAAGAAATTTAAACATAACAACATAGTACCACCCAATAATTTAAATTGTAATTGTAG
This sequence comes from Octopus sinensis, assembly GCF_006345805.1. Taxonomy (NCBI): domain Eukaryota; kingdom Metazoa; phylum Mollusca; class Cephalopoda; order Octopoda; family Octopodidae; genus Octopus; species Octopus sinensis. The sequence continues at coordinate 26,541,528 of NC_043002.1, read as the reverse complement.
AGACTAAAATATTTATGAATTAGATAGAAATTGTGAATTCAAAGAAGTAGTATACCAAGCAACCATTGTTACTCATAACTCCTCTAAATTTAAATATATTCGTTGTTTGAACAATTCTATAAAATCACGAATAATCATAGATCGTCCTTTAGTGATTCTAGAAAAGAAAATAGAACAGGTCTAAACAATATCGATTACTCAATAACTTGGAAAATCCTATGTTCTACCCCATCATATAGATATAATAATAACATGTGTAGGTTATGTTTGGAAGAAAGCTACAAGATAATGAGAATGAATGGACATATGGTTAATACTAGGGATGTGAAAGCTTTTTCATGTAAACACATGACCAAATTCCTTTCATTAATCTTAAATAATACTCCCCACCTTATTTGAATTTTTAATAACACTTCTTTTTTGTAATATCTCTGGAAGTCGATTACTCATCGCCTCCGCACATCACTTTATCTTATATCATATTGATATATATCTATTATTTAACACCCCCCTCCGATAATTACATGACTCATATTATATTGGGCTAACATTTTCTCCAAATCTCCTTACACCTTCCTTTCTGTCAATTTATTTTTATATCTTCCTTTAGTATATAATATAACTATCTTTTTTGTACCTATCAAAGTCCTAACAAAATCCCCCTCCACTTACATATTTTAATTTACAATGTTTTATGTCACTTGCGAATCTACCTGAGATATGCAAACATATATAATACTTCTTGGTGGCCAACTTACCTACAACAATGTGTGCATTTCTAGATATCGATTCTATTTGCCATTGTGCATGTAAATCTAATATTATTATTATTCTATGTTTGACTTTTGCTTTATATTTGTACAAGTTGGCTCCAAGTCTCACCCAGAGACCTCAAGAGACAACAGGGTTGGAAGTTCATGTTGTTGTTATGCCTAGTGTGCCATATATTTGGGGGGTGGGGATGTTGTACTAATGAATGTCTAAAAAAAAAAGTTTTTTTTTTTTTTTTTTTTAAACCGAAAATTATGGTTGTTTTAAACCTTGAGGTTACATAGAGAGTATTTTGCGTAGGATATGAGCAGTTCCCATGAGCACTATCTTTTGAACTTCTGCCATTTTTGGGTTTCCTGGTATCTGAGTTAGGTAGCTATCAGCCCCTTTTGCTATCATTCCCAGGGCACCTATGACAACAGGTATTGTTTTAGTCTTCAGCTTCCACATTTTGCTGATTTCTATTTCAAGATCTTTATATTGCTCAGTTTTTTGGTAGGTCCTGACAGATACGTTTATATCGATTGGGACAGTCATATCAATGAGGAGGCATGTTCTTTGTTTGAAGTCTTTCAATATGATGTCTGGCCTATTTGCATCTATCTTCCTGTCAGTTTGAATGGTGAAGTTCCAGAGGAGTGAGATGTGGTCATTTTCAAGCACTGGGGGTGGTTTGTGTTCCCACCAGTTTTTCTCATGGGGCAACTCCAGGTTTTTACAGATTACCCAGTGAATATATTGTGCAGCTCTATCGTGCCTGTTGAGATACTCTGTAGGCGCTAGAAGACTGCACTTGGAGACCACATGGTCAATGGTTTCATTTTATTATTATTATTATTATTATTATTATTATTATTATTATTGAGTGAGAGAGCAGTGCATGCCATCAAAGTGACACTGGGGTAAAATATACGAAGCCCAGTATACCCATCATGACTACCCGTCTGATAAGGTTTCACCAGGCACATGCATCATAACCATATGTGTGCGACGTGGTGATCCCATATCAACATAAACAGCACATGACATTGCAGGTGGGCCCCAGTTAGAATTTTCTTCTGGTCGAGTAACCCATCCCGCTGAAAAGGTCCTTGAATAAGGATCGTTTAAGGATGTTGAACGAAACACCCATGTTTCCAGAGGTGAATTATTCAAACCCCCAAAAAGCCCTCTCAACACATGGCTATGATGCTCCTCCACTACTTCAGCTCGTGATCAGAGATGCACATATCGTCAGCCACTAAGGGACATGATCAACTGGTTAAGGTCAAACAACTGACAAGAAAATCTGTGGTATTGAGCAGAATATGTGCTGTAGCCCATTATTTATACCAATACAAAACAATGTAAACGATAAAACTTTAAATCAGTTAAGATCAGAAGCCACGAGAGCCACTGTCTGGTACTGCATCAGGGCATTTGTTATTATTATTATAATTATTATTATTATTATTATTATTATTATTATTATTATTATTATTATTATTATTATTATCATTATTATTATTATACTACTACTACTACTACTACTACTACTACTACTACTACTACTACTATACTACTACTACTACTACTACTATTACTACTACTACTATCGTGCTTATTAACTATATGTTACCACTAATATGTAGTTTTAATATGAACGTGTGCACATATATACACACACACACTAGTCATAAATTTTTTTCTTATATTCATAATGCACAATAACCTTTTATAACATGAATACTTATTACATAATATTACTCTATACTTCCCTCTCACTTTATGCCAAGCTAACTTCTTAACTCATACTTTTATTTATACCTAAACATAGTCAATGTATTACATAGCGATACTAATAATTTAAATTTTTTTCTACTTTACTTTCCTAGCTATATTATCTCCCCAACATTGTTATTTTCCGTTTACTACACCTAATTAAACCTCTGAACGATCTTTTTAGTATTTATAGCCACAGCAGGTATTTACTATCTAAATCTGTAATATCAACTACTAACTTCATATTTTAAAAATATTTTACCTTATATTTAATACATACTGACGAATATTACTTCTTACACTAACGCAACTTCATTTTACGTCGCTCTTTAAGCTTTTCAAACCCTAATACTTGTTCTCGTTGCTTTCTAGCAGCCATTATATACTACATTCACTAGTTTAATTTCATTCTCACTCACATTTTTTAAATACAAACCATACCTAATATTGTTTATAATTGTCAAATTATACCCAAATTCAAACATAACCATGCCTTTCCATTCGACAGTTCTATAAAACTTTATTTCATACATGACTTGTATGGAGTTTGAAGTACTTATCTACTTACTCTTCTATAGAGGGAAAGTCTCATAAAACCTTTTCACTTATATTTTCAAATAACCGTTAGTTGGCTTAGCTTTAGTTTATACATAACTAGACTCACATTCTTTATGATGATGTTCGTAATTTTCATAAGCATAAATATGTATATCCGAAATTATTCTCCGCTATTTCCTGTGTAATAATAATTGTTTATTTAGACTTCTTGCACTGAGGAGAAAGGTGATATGATAATTGATTTAATTCAATCATAATTCAATCATAATTGATTTATTCGACCATGAATGTGCATGTTTTAATATCGCTGTTTGAAGCGAACCTATGCAGGTATGAAAATTCTTTCATATTTTAACATCTTTCATATTTTAACATTCAGAGAGTGATAGAGATAAGGAGAGAGAGGGAGAGGGATGAGAGAGGGACGAGGAGAGAGAGGGGTGAGAGAGAGGAGGTACAGATTGAGAGAAGGAGAAACGTATGCATGTGCATGTTTGTATATACGGATGTGTATATGTATTTTGTTCGTATGCGCATACATATGTTATATGTGTGCATCTGAGCACGTGTGTATGTGAGAATGAAAAGAATATACCTATTAATACAAACCTGTTTGAACAGAATTTGATTGAAATACCTTTATATATATATATATATATATGTGTGTGTGTGTGTGTGTGTGTGTGTGTATTGTTAAACATATATAAAAACTAAGAACTGCACTCGTTCTAACCTTCGCCTCCAGCAGATATCTCGAGAAGACATTGTGTGTTGAAACCTTTTAGAAGGAAGGTGAAATATAAAAGACGGACTTTAACTTCAGTTGGTCTCCCCAGTGACGCAGACGTAAGACATGGTAACGATGATTGAGGTATCCGAGGATTCTATATTGTTTAAGTGCCTCAGTTCTGGTCTATGCATGTTTTGGCTTGCTCTCAGTAAGTAAATGCTGCGTAGCCCATGGCATTCATTTGCATTGGGGCATATAATTCCACTAAGATGTATGTACGTAATCCTTTCAACAGAGATCAATTTTTAAATTCGCTTTGTTATTTGATTGCATCTCAGGATATAAATCATTATTTGAAATCTTGTGACTGTTAATTTTCGTTCAGGTAACTTAACTGGGCGAGAGTACTATTAAGATATACAAATTTATCCACGGCTATTTAGAAAGATGTGTACATAGGTTATATGGACAGACAAGCACACACACTTACACACATATATACACACATACACACAGAGAAGAAGAACGAAAGACAAGACCATATAGACACACTTCACACACACAAGGACACATATGGAGACACATTTCCATTCATAACAAACGGACTTACATAGTGACACAAACCCATACATATAGACACACGCAAACATGCACACACGAGAAGACAGGGGTACACACACAAATACACATACACATTAACAAACATGCACATACACACACAGACAAAAACACAAGCATGAACACGCAAACATGAATATGCGGAATGCGTACATATGATCGTACACAGACGCATACATATGTATATGCATACACACGCATACATATATATATATGCATACACACACACGTGTACATACATACATACATACATACATATGTGTATGCACATGCACACAGACGCACACACATACGCACAAACAAACAAAAAGAACGCAACTCCAATAACGGACAGAGTCAACGACTATTCAATTAAAAATATGATAAATAAGCAAATGAGTGGAAATCGAAGCATTGAGTGTATTAATTAATAGGGCATATATCGGAAATCTACAATGGCTCCATAACTCCCGTCTCGGCTATAACCTTGGAGCCCCAGTAATCCGTTACAGCACTTCCCCAGCGTACCTAGTTGTTTAGATCACCTATGATATATAATTGTTAAAGAGGACAACAACGTTAAAGCAGGACGTCTAGGTCATATACTTCATACACGTATATTTTTTATTCGTGGTGTTTGTGGTGCATAAGGCTCGGATCTATCGTGTATATTTATTTTATCGACTATTTCTAATCCCCTTTAAACACACGAATCTAATTATACGTATTTGTATAAATTTTCTATTATATATATATATACATACGCCATGATAGATCGTTAGCTACTACACAGATTTTTTTTTCTCTCCTTCTTTCTCTCTTTGTTTTTTTTTCTGTGTATCTTTCATTAGAAGAGCGTAGGCTCGAAACGTAAAATACTTTTTTCTATTCCTGAGCGCTATACTAATACATCTGTTTGTTTGTACACCACCTGCCTTCGTCTTTTCTTTATTTTCGTAAACTTTCCCTTTATATATATATATATATATATATATATATAATATATATATATATATAAAATTATCTATGACATGTATGTATTAATATATATATCATAGAAAATTTAGGCATATACGTATAATTATATTCGTATATATATGCATATATATACATATATATGTGTGTGTGTGTGTACATATATATATATATATACACACACATACACATACATACATTTATATGTGTACATAATAAGAAATGAATTAATTACAGAGATACAATTGAAAATCCAATAATTTATTTAAATTATAACATAACATATAATATGAAAATAATTATGTAAATAATTAGCTAAATAGAATTTACAACAATCGAAATATATTTCCATATATCTCAAATAATATTAATCCAAACTCGTATTTGTGTGTGTGTGTGTGTTTGTGTGTGTGTGTGTGCGTGCATGCGTCCGTGTGTGTATGTGTATGTGTGTGTGTGTCTGTATCTAAGTTTTGTTGTCTTAAACTATATAATAATATTGAATTTGGGAAATTAATTTTTTAGTGTTTTAATACAGTTTTGAATGTTTCTAGTGTAAATTATAGTAGCTACGGTAAAATACATCATCATATTAACAATTTAATATCAATTATATATTACAAATAAGATGTCTTCATTATACTAAATAATTATAAGTATAAATACATTCATTTAATTTATTAAGTGATGATGATGATGATGATGATGATGATGATGATAATAATAATAATAATAATAATAATAAATGATAAAATAATAATAATAATAATAATAATAATAATGATAATAATAAATAATAAAAACAGAGCTCAATGCTAAAAACAACATAATAGGTATCAACACTTTAGCTGTCCCAGTTATAAGTTACAGCTACAATATCCTTAACTGGACACTAAATGAACTGACCAAAATAGATAGGAAAACAAGAAAAATAATGACAGGATCTAGGATGCATCACCCAAAATCTGACATAGAAGGACTATATATACAACGTATAGAAGGTGGTAGAGGCCTTATACAGCTGGAAAACTACTATAAAATAACCACCATAGGACTACAAAAATATCTACTTCAGAAGGAAGGAAGACTGATACAAATAACGGCAAAGCACGAGCAAAACAAAAAACTGTTCTCAGTATTTAAGGAAGCTGACAAATACAAACAAGAAATCATACCACCTAATAAATATGAAGAAGAAGAAGAAGAAGAAGATGATGAAGAAACAACAAAAGCTATAAAACAAATGAAATCCAAACTAAAAATAGAACAGCAACGAACCATGATAAAACGATGGCAAGAAAAGCCCCTTCATGGCAAATACTGGACTAAACTAAATGCAAAAGAAATAGACAAAGAAAAATCCCAGCAATGGTTGAGAAGCTCAGGACTCAAAGCAGAGACAGAGGGATTTTTAATTGCAGCACAAGACCAAAGCCTCCCCACCAGAAATTACCAAAAACATATAATGAAAAGAAATATAACAAGTAACTGCAGAATATGTGGAGATGGACAAGAAACAATAAATCATATTATCTCTAGCTGCCCAGTCCTGGCTAAGAAGGAATATATTCACAGACATGACAGAGTTGGAACCTACATACACTGGAAGCTATGCCAACATTATGGAATAACAACAGAAAAAAGATGCTATAGGCACACACGAGAAAAGGACACAGAAAGCGAGAAAGCAACCATACTCTGGGATATGCCGATACACACAGATAGAGAAATTAAGGCCAACAGACCAGATATAGTTGTCAGAGATCAGGAAGTAAAAAATGCTTTCTAATTGATGTATCACTACCGGCAGATGACAACGTCTCTCTAAAAGAAATGGAGAAACTCTCAAAATACAAAGACCTGGAAATAGAGGTAACCAGAATGTGGAATCTAAAAACAGAAACAATTCCTATCATAGTAGGTGCATTAGGCATGATAAAAAAAATATTCAGACAAATACATAACAAAAACACCAGGACTTACAAACACATATAACATACAGAAAATTGCACTACTAGGCACTGCACACATCCTACGCAGAACACTTTCCATACAATAACCATCAGAGCATCACAACAAATCACAGCACATACCCAAGGCACACAGAGCTGCGCTCGGTAGTGAAGTGAAAGCACGCTATAAAAATAAAAATAAAACTACTGAATAATAATAATAATAATAATAATAATATTCTGCTCAATACCACAGATTTGCTTGTCAGTTGTTTGACCTTAACCAGTTGAGCATGTCCCTTAGTGGCTGACGATATGTGCATCTCTGATCACGAGCAGAAGTAGTGGGGAGCATCATAGCCATGTGTTGAGAGGGATTCTTTGGGGTTTGAATAGTTCACCTCTGGAAACATGGGTGGTTCTTTCAACATCCTTAAACAACCCTTATTCGGGACCATTTGAGCGGGATGGGCTACTCAACCTGAAGGAAATTCTAACTGGGCCCCACCTGCAAGGTCATGTGCTGTTTATCTTGATATGAGATCACCATGTCGCGCACATATGGTTGTGATGCATGTGCCTGGTGTACCTTTATCAGACGGGTAGTCATGATGGGTATATTGGGCTTCGTATATTTTACCCCAGTGTCACTTTGATGGCATGAACTGCTCTCTCACTCAATAATAATAATAATAATAATAATAATAATAATAACAATAATAATAATAATAATAATAATAATAATAATAATAATAATAATAATACTAATAATAATAATAATATTAACAACAATAATAACAATAAGAAGAAGAAGAAGAAGAAGAAGAAGAAGAAAAAAAGAAGAAGAAGAAGAAGAAAAAGAAGAAGAAAAAGAAGAAGAAGAAGAAGAAGAAGAAGAAGAAGAAGAAGAAGAAGAAGAAGAAGAAGAAGGAAGAAGAAGAAGAAGAAGAAAAAGAAGAAGAAGAAGAAGAAGAAGAAGAAGAAGAGAAGAAGAAGAAGAAGAAGAAGAAGAAGAAGAGAAGAAGAAGAAGAAGAAGAAGAAGAAGAAGAAGAAGAAGAAGAAGAAGAAAATTAAATGAATAGTTTTATTCGACTTACTATCTAAATTTAATAACCACAATAATAATTATTATAGTATTGTATAGTATATAACTTTCATTCTTATTACAGCAATATTATTTTTGTTCCTCCTGGAAGAATTAATAAGATTTGGATATATACTATTTATAGTTCTTTATAGAAAAAAATAATAATTATATTTATCGAGGATCGGCACTCAATCCTTGTTTTGTTTGTATAACTTAATTTTTATTTATTGTGCTCTCCCTTGCATAATATATGAATAAGGGGACATCTACTTATTAGTTACTGTGAATAATCCTTATTTAAGTAAGTTCAAATCTGATTACTTCTAAAAAAACTAGTAATATTTTGATATCCATTATAATAGCTTAACTCTGTATCTATGAGATTATACAGGTTTTAGTTATTGTAGCTCTAAGTTTATCTTCATATTAAGTAAATAAGAACATTTTTGTTACGTTTCTCGTCATATTCATTACGGAATTCTAAATGTGTAAAGAACAACTTTTTTGCTAGTTACTTTAATTCTTTTTATATCAATAATTTTAAATAAAGAGATGAGTTCTTATATTTTACTAATATAATAGTAGATTATCATTTATATTTTTTTACGCGTTTTATTACAATCTCGAGATTAAGTAAGACCCTGATACTTGATTTATATATTTATATTGTTGTATGTTATTATAATAGTCATAGATTGTCTAAACGAGTTTGGATTAATATTAGTTGAGACATATAGAAATATACTTCGATACTTGTAGATTCTATTTACTTAATTATAGTGTCCGTTATAATTTTGTTGTTTTTTAATTGTAATTGTTATGTAGCTGAAAAGTCATAATATATAGGTACTGAATTAATAATGTTACATTCCAGCCGTCCTTTCACACGGAATTTTTGATTAGCCTTATATGAGGGAATTGAATTGTTTATAAATCAAATAATGCATATAAGTCGAAGCAAATGGTTGGCTCTTTTGGTGTTTTACTGATTTTTTTTTTTACTGAGTCGTTGTGTTTTTAGTGGATGGGGTGGTAAGTTTGGAGTGATGATTGCTGACCGAAATGTCGAGATAGGCGATGGAAGTGTTGGATATAGTGTAGGAGAATTCGAAGGCAGCCTGGAAAGATTGGACAAAAGAGAGACAAGAGTCTAATTTTTCGCCGGAGAGCGAGATCGCACCACTGTAGTCATCAATATAACGAGAGTGGGACGAGTGAATCTTGAAAATATTTGGGCTTATTCCCATGGCCACTCCCGTGACATGTTGGTAAAAATCACCCGCGAACGAGAAGCAGTTAAGCGAGTGAAATAGTTCGGCCAGATGAAGTGTGGATGTGTTAGAGAAAACGAAAAGGAAAAAAGAAAAGCAGAGAGAACAAACAGACGATAGATAGATAAATAGATACAGAGAGAGGGGGAGAGGGAGAGAAAGAGAGGTGTTATTGTTTTTAAGGAGAGTCATTTACGCCCCTAGACTCGACAGAATTTGTTTCAACACATGAAAATATATATATATATGAATATATGAAAGAATGGAGTCGAACGACGATTTAACAAAATTCCTTTATTCTCGACATATGTTTCGAAGACTGCATATTCCTAATTCCGAAGGAATAAGGGGTGTATTATGCCGCCTTCTCATCAGGAATAACCCAGGTATCGGTTAACCGAATTATCCATACTAGGATAATCCATTCAACTACTTATATATGAATATATATATATGTATATATATCATCGTGATCACCGTGACCGATCAGGCTATCAGATTTTGCTACACATCGCTGGTCACAATGTGCTTCGCATTGTTTTAGCCTTCAAATGACGCCACCCCGCTGGCTGAGCGAGTAGGCCAACAGAATAAAGAGTGAGAGAAGGTTATGGCGAAAGGGTACACCAGGGTTCGCCACCACCCCCTGCCGGAGCCTCGTGGAGCTTTTAGGTGTTTTCGCTCAATAAACACTCACAACGCCCGGTCTGGGAATCGAAACCGCGATCCTAAGACTGCGAGTTCGCTGCCCTTAACCACTGGGCCATTGCGCCTCCACACACACACACACACACACACACACACACACACACACATATATATATATATATATGAAAGAGAAAGAGAGAAGGTTAGAGAATGAGTGACTGCGATTGAGAGTGAGTCGGCGGATCGCACCTTTGGTAAAAGAATTCTTCAGTTCCTAAACAACAATCAGATAATGACATTAAGTTAAGCAGAGATACTGACTGATTATGTTCAACTCAATGTATTCTGCTTTCCTACTATATATTATGTTACTGTTTTACTTATTGTGTCTGTGGTTTGTACGGTTGTTTCATTTATATATATATATATATATATATATATATATATATATATATATATATATATATATTATACATGTATTATGCACCATGTATTTGTCAAGAATCGAATGCGCTTTGAATTTTTTATGCAGGTGTTATGATCTAGTTATCTATGTTTTTATGCATTTACCACTTATGTATTATATATATATATATATATATATATGTTGTATGTTAAGTCTATAAATGAGATTCAATGTTATGTATTTTTATTCTTAACACTTTCTAATATGCAAGTCTCTGATGTATTTCACTTTCGAGAATAACATCTCAACTTCTCGTTTTAACTGATGTGTTTTGACAACAAACACTGCATTCATTGACGTTGAGACTGAAACACCTGCCTTTGAGACACAATTATTTCGATATCGTCGTGGCTCGTCAATCAAGCTTCCCTCCGAATATTTGAAACTAAACAACATTGGTGCTACTTGTTTGTAAGGCTCAGTAAAAAAAAATATTTGTATTGATCTATACTAAGCTGATCATAACACTAAACACAAAATGACGAGAGAAAAAAAAACTGATTTATATTTGTACCTACCTGTTCCGACAGTTTTGAACGTGAATATGCTAACTGTTGTTGATAATATGTCACTGAAATGAACGTGTTGTCAATGCACATATTCTAATGGGAGTTGTTCCCCTAAGGTGAAATACCGCAGCGTTTAACACATTCACATTTGAATATACCGGAACGTGTTGAGCATGATTATACATACAATTGTTTTGATTCTCATTCTTTTATATACTCATGATATTATGAACGACTCATTACCTGTAAATGTATTGTGAATGTTATGAATGAGTTATGGAAGGCTTATTCATCTGTTATAATGAAATTAAGTGTTAGCAACAAGTGAAAGTAATATGAGTATGTTAGTTATGTTTACGTAATGACTCTATTACGTACAGAGCACAAGAGAAAGACAAGGGTGCCTCGCACATTACATCTTTTCTCGGATACGTTTAAGGTACTGCTTTTGTATATGTCGTCAGTTATTCACTATATGCGGTGGTATTGGAGATACATTACCTCTTTTTAGACAGGTAATGTAACCACATGGACGCTGGACGGGAAAACTTTGCTGCAATTTCAATTATAGTAACATTTCTTGCTTTCACAACAAACTATGGATATTTTAAAACTATACGCTTTTAAACTAAGCAAATAATTACGTTTATTTCCAATTACCAAGTTATCAAATCAAGTTATCTAACGTCAAAAAGAGAAATGGACTTCATGTTACATTGTCCACCCATGATTCTACGTGAAGGTTGTCATGCTAGATTATAGGTTAAAATTACATTGCAACATTTTAAATTTATTCAACAGGTGAAGCTCTGCATAATTCGGTACTGCGTTATAAAATAGTTTACTTTAGACAACGATTATTACTCTATTCGTTTGTATAAAGAATTTTCATAAGCAAATAGCTATTAGACATTTTGGAAATCACATTTTTCTAACTATCTTTTGTAGGATTTGTGGTTGTTTTTTCTTAAGACATACTGAGAATAATTTATTTAAAAAACAATTAAGGAATTGAACTTAAGGTATTATTTGTTCTTAATTTGTGTTTAGTTGTCTTTATTTATTTCTATTTAGTAATATATAATTTATCGAAGAAACTCGGTGAAATGTTTTTTAAACTGTATATAGTTCGATAAAGAAATATTTGGAAGTTAGTTTTCACTTTATTTTTTCCCGGAAAGTTTTTTCCATGGATATATAAATCATAGTCAACAAATAAATAACGACAATTAAATAATAACTGAGGGAAATAATACTACTGCCACAATAGTTTAATTCGATGAACCAGTCAACCATTTTCAATGTAGTTTAACTTTCATATTTGCAGTTGATAATAACAAAATGCGTGTTAAAAAAGTACATCACTATACTGGTAGGTAAAATTAAAATCATATACATATGATTAACACTTATTTATAGAGACAGCCCTTATTTATAGAGACAGATTCAGTAATCGGTAAGATTTCCCCAAGATGCACCTAATATAATTATTTGAAGCGAGCATATGTTGCCTATTTTAAATCACAACTTGTAGACCATGATTAAAAATGAGCTCCCCACATTGTATGCAAAACTACAGAGAGCGTTTGTGATTATAGACTTAACATAAAGAAGAATTGTCTGAAAGTTGACTCAATATTGGCTTGGACGGAAACAGACGTTATGAGAATTGTATATAAATGAAAGGCATGAATGGATATAATAGAAGCAAGTGAACATAACCTGAAACACGATCAGCAAGCACACTTGTTTCGCATACAAATTAAATATCGCACGGCGACCTTTCAGTTACCCATCAGGGATCTTAAGTGATGATGATAAGGAATCACTCATATGTTATGACATACAACGCAACAGGAGAGGTGGAGGGGTCATAATTTATCAAGAAACTCGGTCAATTGTTCTTTCGATTAACCGGATGACCTCCTCAAGAATAAAAATCTTAGAAGGGAGTTTTTACATTGCTCTCCTCCAAGTTTAAAGAATGGAATTTCCTTCATTCTGGAACAAAGCCTTCGTTTCATCTTAGCAGTGAAAAACTCTTTCCTCTTTACGAACAATAATCTGGTATTCTTCTGAGTAACCCAGGTTTTCACTCGCTCAATATGCCAAATGAATGACAGCCATTCATAGAAAGTTTTAAACTGAGTTTAAAATATCTCCTTTTACACGAAATCAATAAATGTGTTTCAGTTTCAGTGGATTACTTGTATGGAATACATGTATAAGACAATTGTTGTAGTCTTGAAGAAGGCAATGTAACATGATTATCAATGGGCGAAATGATGACCGAATGATGGTGAACTTTCTCCTTAAAAAGTATAGTAGTTACAGGAAATATCTATGCTTTTGTTTTAGAAGCTCCAAAGACAAAACTTCTGAATTTAAATGAGCTTCAATTTCAAGTATTTAATTCATATATTTTACTTGCATTTTCTTAAGCGAACTAGCGTCCTCGACATTGACTAAGATGAAGACTTCGCTCTTGACCAACCTCGTCGCCAAGATGATAGGCATCGCTTTTCATCTACCGCTTCATGAATGCAGCGCAGTAGGTGTATGGCGCCAGGAACTCTACACAAATAAGGCACTACAATAATTGAATAATCTTCATTTCTACCAATAGAACCCATCTAACTCACATCGACGTAGTAATATCTATAAAAGATCGCATCGCCTCCTCCCCAACCTCTTCTACTGCCACTATCTTTATCATATGGGCTTCCCATTCTCCTTCCAATTCTCAAGCACAACAGTTCTCACCACTCGATTGTCTCCACTTACAACTGATTCCCCTCACGTGTTTCTGCGTACATGCCATAGGAGTACGCAAATCATAGTTACTGCACATCCCCGCCTCCACATTCATGACATTAATCACATGCTTTACTTCTTCAGTGCCTTCTCCTCCTCCCTCTAATTTTCAGATTGAAAATTCCTGTACATTGATTTACTACCCGAAGTTTTTTTATCTCCCCTTTTAGTTCTTCATAAACTATAACTCAATCGTTTGGTTCAGCAACTCTACTTCTTTCCAGCATGCTGAGCTTTTCCAAACTGTGAATTGTGTCTCATTCAATAAGGCTTCTTACAAACAAACACTCACGTAGCAGTGGTATATAGGATGGGTCCTAATTATGCTAACGTTTTGGTCTGTTATTTTGAGGCTCTAACCGTCCCCAGTTCTCTTGTCACACTTCTGAAATGTAAGGTAGTAAAATCGATAATTGTATTTATGATATTGACTATTCTAATCTATCATTCACTTCACCCATATTCCATAAACAGGCCGTCTCCTAATTACAGCTCAGCTTATTCTTCGCATCCCAATCCCTCCATATTTTATAAGTGCGTCCAATTCTAAGCCTCTATTGCCACTGTACCTACCAATTCTTCGTTCCGTGACATTCTGCGTACTATTGTCAAAAATTCCCACCTCGATGCTTCAACTCTTTGGGTCTTTACCCCCACATTCCTCACCCATTTAGTTTTCTGCTCTTACCTTCCAGTCTAATAGTTTTTCCTTCCCACGGCCAATTCAGATCACTTTCCGAAGCCTTTCTTGAAACATCACCACTTCCGCCATATTATATGCACATTTCCATTTCCCTTGCAGACGGACACCTGGTGTGCTTGATCAGTTACTCTGGCAATCTCGTTAACACATAACCATGATCTTTCCCAGCTCACGATTTCTCGAATGTATTTATAATCCTTGGTCCAACCTACTACTTTTCATCAGCACGGACAATTTCAACTGTACCGTTAGAAATTCCTTATCAGTATTTCCCATTGAAGAAGGCTAAAGAGATTACGATAGCGGGCAGCAGTGGGAAGACAGTGTTTCTACATCTTTCACCATAAACAAGTATGTTTCTCCCCGGAAACTACAGTGGACTCGCGTTCAGAATTTGAAACATATCACAAACATATTTTAACTAACCTAAAGTTCCCTTTTGCCTAATCACTCCTTAGTGCTGATACTCCTGATGTGTGTATGTGTTTTAGTGTATGTGTGTATATATATATATAATATATATATATATTATATATATATATATAATATATATATATATATATATATATATATATATATATATATATATATATAAATAGTGAATGGAAGAAATGGAGTTGAACGAAGATTGTACAGAATTCCTTTTATATATATATATATATATATATATATATATATATAATATATATATATATATTACAATGCTTGTCACAAGCATTGCTATCATAAAGATAGCGCTCTATTGGTACGATGTATATTGGGCCCACATCTGCATTGTGTCAACTTTTGAATGATGCCATCCCGCTGGCGAAGAGGGCACGCAAGCATTAACCCCCGAATAAAACGCCGGTCCGTTGCAGGTTAACTAGTTGAAGCTGAGTTGATTAGTTCAACGTGGAGTGAAGTATTTTGCTCAAGAGCTCAACACACTAAGCTCTGAGCCACGCGCCTCCACTAATATGTATGTGTGTATATTTGTGTGTATGTACGTTTTGTTATTATGCATATATATGTGTGTGTGTGTGTGTGTGTGTATTTACGAAATACATAAATAAATGAGTAGAAATCGAAGTGGTGAGCGTGTTAATTAATAAGGTATTAAAACGGAATGACTCTCCCTAGGCACAATAATATATATATATATGTGTGTGTGTGTGTCTGTCTGTCTGTCTGGGTCTGTGTGTCTGTGTGTGTGTTTGTGTGTGTTTGTATTCGTATACATACATATTTGTGTGAACGCACATGTGTGTGTGCGGAAATATAGTTTCAAGCAGGTGGCTAGTCCATTGAGGATATCAGCTTTTCTCTCGCTTTCTCTCTCTCTCTCTCTCTCTCTCTCTCTCGCTCCTTCTCTCTCTGTTTCTCTCTCTCTCTCTCTTTCTCTTTCTCCCTCCCTGTGTGTTCCACCGGGTAACAAATCAAAATCCGAGAACAAGATTGATTCAGGAACATAGAACACGCTATGGTATTTGACTTTCGTTAGTCAGAATTGATAAGGTCATGTATTCAGGATGCACGGTTTTGGCGCATAAGTGCGTGCACAAATGGGTTGTCGGGCACAAATGGTCGATTTAAATGTCAAAGTAAAGTTAGTAGAGTTTTTAGCGTGTGGGAGTTTTTAGTTTCTGCAAACATAGAACGACAATACCAGCAAGCGCAACACCCAGAATAATAACAGCAATAAAAACAACAACAACAGCAACAATAATAATGTCGGGAACAACACCAATAGCAACAACACCAAAATAAGAAATAAGCCGTTATGGATTTAAAGAGAAACTAACAATCGTTTGTGAAATAATGGAAGAAGAACTAATATAACGAATTTTAAGTGGTTTCGTTTGTTTTATAATGCTTGAGATAATAGCTGAGTAGAAAGTAATTTCGAGGAGTGTGTGTTTGGGAATATTAATAAGAAACATTGATTAAAATTTTGTGTTATCGGAGGAAAAACTATGTTTCAAATGCAGAAGAGTGAAGACAACAAACATGAGATTCTGTTCGAGAATATATTTTGTTTTGTGTTGTTTTCTAAAGATAATTTCGTTTTTGCTTTGCTTTGCACTTTTTGCTTTCGCTTTTATTTTCTTATTGTCAATTGTTCTGTTGTTGCAAATGTTTTTGTTGCTGTGTAGCTATTGTTTGAGCAGATCTTATGTACACACTGTTGTTTCAGTTGTGCTACACTTGAACCTATATGAGAACTACACCACTTACCACAGCAGGTGGTATTCCATACATGTCCAGCATGTCTTGTAAGGAATCAGGTGCGATGTTCTTGTTATCTTGTTCTCACAGCTCTGTCAGGTCTATGTGTATACGTCAATTGTTACTGATGTATAGACCTAGGTACACAACCGAACTACTGAATGTGTATCGTGTCTCAGACTACGTGAAGAATATAAGCACTCTACCCCTTTTAACATAGTGTTGCCACTCCTATATCCGCCACCCCCACAATATGATCTATAAGTGCACATCTGCCGTCCTAGACACCTCTGCAGCAGTAAGGAGAACTTCATAAGAGCATAAGTTTTACTGCTTCACAGTGTACTTATCTATGTTTACAAATCAGTACCGAGAATTAGGAAGGCTATTGATACTGGGTCTATAGCTGCCTAACTTTTTTGATATGCTTGTTCTGAATGAAAGATAGTGTTTTTTTTTTCTTATAGGATGCTGTAGCAGCAGTCTTTGAAAACGTATATGTGTCTCACATTAAGGAAGCGATGTTTTCTTGTAGTAGAAGGAATTGAGAAAGCTGCACTTAATTACGGCAAGAAGCCGTGTTCTTTGCATGTCTGCGAGGTATGATACTTACATATCTTTGATGTCATTCGAATGTACAGTTGATAGAGTACTTAAAATAAAGGTTTCGATGAGATATACTGGAAGGGTTTTATTCCCAAAATACCAGGATATAAGATGTTAGCAAAATATATTTGTTAGTCAAACATATTTTCTTTTTTTGCTAATGAATAAATCTGATATATAACCTTGCTACACTTATGTACATTTTACGGTTAATTAAGAAAATTGACAGCGTCATCACAATCTTTGTTTCATATCCGAGTATTCCCAGATGTAGTAGCACTGTGCGTCATTGACGAGTAAATTTTCCTCACTGCATAAACATTTTTAATTATTTTCATTAATGAGGCATGGCTTATAGTACATGGCAAGGCAAATGCTAACTTAACCTATTAAGCTGTCACAACCGCGCTTTACCATTCAATTTCGAGACTTAATATTTTTTCTGTCACTATCCTTGTCTCATTTTCTTGTCCTTTTCATCTAGTGTATCCACTATGGCTCAGCATCTTACCTTCCCAACACCACCAAACTCTATAATATCGCTGGAAGGTGCCGAAATTGTGACGGCATATGAACTACAAGTTAATGAGGACTGGCGTGTGTTTACTTTCGTGTGTATGTTTTTCGTTCTTCCCGTAAATTTTAGCATTATCTTCATTGTTACTGTAATAGCACACATTTTGTTTCAAATACAGTAGCATCCTTATCATGCGCCCACTTCTTTATTCATCTAGCCACCAATCTCTCTATCTATCGATCGACATGTCTGTGGATCAACATGTCTGTGTGCCTATCTATCTATCTATCTATCTATCTATCTATCTATCTATCTATCTATCTATCTATCTATCTACCTATCTATCTATCTATCTAAGGGCGAATGGCACCGCGAGTGTCGCGTTGCTCTCAAGCAACTCTGCCGTCCCGGGTCGACCTTGAGTGACTTCAACACAACCAAAGCATTCTATAGGGGATTAGTGGAGGGGAGGTACTTCGACGAGCTCGGGGCAAACCTGGGCGTCGACGAGGAATACCTGACCTGACCCGCCTGTTTCAAACGACTTTCGGCCCGGGACCTATGGACAACTTCCAGAGATCCCTGGCCTGGCGGTGCTACCGAGAAGCGCTACCCGTTCGGGATAAGCTCTATAGGCATGGCTCGAGAAACACGGGGCCGACCTGCCCGAGATGCGGGCAGAGCGACGAAACCGCTCTGCACGCAATCGTGCAGTGTCCAGCAATTTCCGACCTGTGGGCTTATGTCGAACGACTGCTGTCACGTGTGGGACGTGTCGGTTTATCAGCCGAGTCTATCGTTAATATCGTCACGCCTCCTTCCTTCAAACGGGAAGGAAGAGCTATTTTTATCATACTTGTGGCTATGGCGAAAGAATGTATCTGGTGGACACGCCTGAAAGGATTAGAGACAAACACTTTCCTCTCTGGTCAATCTCTCATCAACTTCTTCAAGTATCACTTGAAGAGGAAAGTGAGAGTAGAGAGGCAAGTTTTGTCTAGCGAATGTTTTAAAAAAAGATGGGTGAATGTAGCAAGGATGGCACGTATGAATGACGAAGCCACCTTGACTATGATTCTATGAACCATAAAAATTAATACAGAGAGTTGCTTATTTGCAAAAAAAAAAAAAGAAATATAACATGTGACTTCATTGACCGAGGTTACCGTGGTCTTTTCCGTAGGCTTTTCTTTCCACGGGTAAACCTCACCTGTCCTCCCCTTTACACTTCATATTGACATTTCTGTGATAACGATCCCTATTATTCATTTTTTTATCTCCCCCCCCTTTTTTTAACCCCTCCCCTTTTTTTTTTGTCCTTTTTCTTTCCTTTTACGATCCCTTTTGATCGAAAACCACCACTCTCCTTTTTTTAACCCCAAAAGAAAAGCTCTACCTTGTAATTTGTTCTATCTGTGTGCAGCCCTGTGTGGCTAATAAAGAAACATATCTATCTATCTATCTATCTATCTATCTATCTATCTATCTATCTATCTATCTATCTATCTATCTATCTGTCTGTCTATCTATCTATATATCTATCTATCTATCTATCTATCTATCTATCTAACTATCTATCTATCTGTCTGTCTGTCTGTCTGTCTGTCTATCTTTCTTTCTTTCTACCTACCTTCCTTAATTTTCTTATTGTAACTACCTTGCCATATTTTTTCTTTACCTACCTGTCTCACATTTTACTCGATTTACTTCTTTTCTAGTATTTTCCTTCTTACCCACCTATCCATCTTTGTAGCTATTCCACCCCTCCTTCATACCTTTCGTTCCCTATTTTGATTAGCTATGCAACAACCAATTCTCATTTTTTCTCATTACTCCTGTTACTCTTTCCTCCTCTCACAGGCTTTTTGCTGTCTCGCGTGGTCATACGTGCAATTTTAAGCTGGTTTTGGGCTTCCCGGTCATTTCTTTTTTTCTGCTCTTTGTTTAATATTTCATTTCTTTACTTAAAACTCAAAAGAGACACTATTCCTTTTAGAAGCTTTACTTCGTACTATCTAATATCGTCACCATGTTCATAGATATCCTTTCCATACTTATACATTTTGTGTCGCCTGATACTTTTCCTATTCACTCCAAAATTCATCTTTACTGTTCGATATACACTGACCTTGTCTCGAGTTCTTTCTGCTCTGTTTTGTCTATTGTACTCACTCCAGAACAGCTTATCTTGCTGACACCCCCGCATTGTACACTATTGTCGGAAGATATCAAAATTGAGATACTTTTTCGTTAGCAACTCACGTGTATTTGTGTGTATTTACGTTAGTTTGCATATTATTTCGTGCTTCGTGTAAAATTGTTTCCATTCGGACACACACTCATATACACACATATACGCACACACAAACACACACAGCACGCATAACACACAACACGCACAACACTCACATACGATTGTATCTACGCATGTGTATGAATGTGTGAGTACATACATACATACATACATACATACATACATATATACATACATACATATAATATATATACATGTATGTGTGTGAGTATCCATTTGTCAAACCTTTCACTTATACTCTCCTTTTTCTTTCTCTCTCTCTCTCTCTCGCACTTTGCAGACATATGCGTGTATGTGAGTGTGAGAAAATCAGAACAGGAGTGTCTATTAACAGTATGACTCATTTCTGTTTCCACTCAGCAAGACAGTCATTACATATATATACACACAACACATTAACGCGTAACCTCACTCCTTTAAGCTGATGAACAGTGCTCAAACCAAATAAGGGGACATGTGCTGTTGCAGCACATCGCTGCATCGACTGCTTGTTGGTGATCTCCTACTCTTAGCGAGCGATACCTTTGCTTTGCTCGGGTGACAAACCCCTACCCTCGTGTTTGTTCGCGCAGTCGTTTTTGTAAAGGATTTATGAGGCCCGTGAGCAATTCTTACTTCAACCTCTTTAAGACGCCTTTTACAACACGCAGAGGAAACGCTGGGTCAAATACTTGGCATGTTAAGAGAATAATTTCAGTATCTGACAGCAGAATTTGTCTGCTTCCATTTGCATACGGGGCAGCAAGATTTAAGGTGGGCTTTAATGGTTCTTAGCTGTCAATGTTTTAATGTTAATCAACAGGATGATTGATTGCAACAATACTACATTTTAATTGGATATTACAGGTTTTTACAACTGGACAGATGAATTATAATGGCAGGCAACAGGATCACAGACACTTTGACAGACTGTGGGAATATTGTGGGAGTGTCAGCGAAACCAGTTCCCTAAACGATGATCTGCTTCACCTATTCATTGTAATGCTACTAAATAGTAAGCAGTGGGTGGTGGATGTGTGTGGGGACTGTTTCCAATGGCTTCAAG
>NC_043002.1:26507495-26514995 GCF_006345805.1 Octopus sinensis | reverse complement strand
TACGTTTAGACCCTTATGGGTAGTAAAGAAATAGGTATTTCATCTGTCTTTATGGACTGAGTTCAAATTCCGTCTATGTCGACTTTGCTTTTCATCTTTTCGAGGTCGATAAATTAAGTACTAGCTGCGTACTGGTGTCAATCTTATCGACTGGCCCCCTGGTCCCCTGCCCCCAAATTTCGGGCCTTGTGCCTAGAATAGACAAAAAATGCTGGGGCATCACTCAAATTAAGTTGGAACTCGTTCGAGTTATGCCCCTTTACACAAGGATCTCCCCAACAGTTCTGCAAATAGACCTCACTAGAATGATTGAGCGTGACACAAAGAAATTCAGTCTGCATATATAAGCGGCTAAAACGTACAACGTGGTGCGCCTGCATGGCTACAGATCGAAGTCTGAAACCACTAAACGAATAAAAGTATAAAATTAATCTTTATGGATGAGTTATAAATAAATCTTTAAAAGCTGCAAATATTTTCGATAGAAAATTATATTAGACTCATTGTAAACTACTGATGGAGACAAGAAAAAATAGGTAGGTTTGTTTCTCTTTTCTGTATTCAGTCGGAGCTTATAATATTGAAAATAAATCTGTTTATAAATTTAATATAAATTCAGTGGAAAAGCAAATAATTATTTGAATAAAACATGTTTGAGTATTATACTTTAATACATGGTAAACTTATATTTTCAAACATTCCAAGTATTTGTTTCGTATTTTTACTCTTTACTCTTTTTCCACAGAATTCATATAATCTTTATTTTTCTACAAACGAAATCAAACAAAATATTGTTAAGTTTGTGTGTGCATGTGTATGTCTGTGTTAGAAGCTCATTTGTCTTATGATGGATATTACATTGGTAACATGCAATATGGTTGAGAATTTTGTTATTTTTCAAAATGCTTCAAAGTTCGACTCTAATGAACGACTCCTTTAATAAAATTTTTGCATTCTTTCAGTTCAAGGATTACTTTTCTTGAACTATTTATAAAAGAAGTTCTTTACTGGTTTCAGGCATTGACTTTGGTTATGGTAAGGCACTGATTTGAAGAATTTCAGTCGATTAATTTGCAATTATTTTATTCTTTTTTTTTTGTGGAAGAGTAGCAGTTACCGATGCATGCATATCTCCCTTGCTATAACAAGCAAGCACTATTATACATGCACATAAACACACGCATTCCTCCTGTTGTAACGGCCTTATAGGGCTGCTTAACCATAGGTCCCCAATCATTACATGTTTCTTCTTACTCACGTTTTGTCTTTCATACTTTTTATTTTACTTTTCTTTTATATATTAATTTTTATGAAGGACTAGGATCCGAGATATTAAAATAATTTTCATTTTCATATAAGAGTTAAGAAAATGTTTTTTATACGACACAGACTAAGTCCAATATAAATTATTACAGTTAAATCATTTCAAAATACCTTATTGAATGCATAGAAGTTTATAAAAAGATATTCATTGCAATGTACGTGGGTAAGGGCTTACTACTAGCTTCCGTTTTCATGGACGTATATATATATATATATATATATATAGAGAGAGAGAGAGAGAGAGAGAGAGAAAGGAAGAGCGAGAAAAGGAGAGAAACACTTTTTCTCTACTAACTTCCTAAAATACCACACATATTTTAATATTTTTTGATATTACAATGCGAATGATAATGAAGAATGATAATAAGCTTGTCTATTTTACCCTAGTTGGTTACTTGATACATGCAACATGCATTTTGAGACGAGGTACAGTGTTTGATGTATTTATTGCGTTATATTTCTGCAATGATTTTTTTTTGTTAAGTTTCATATTTTATTTGATTAAAAATTGTTAATTAATGTTTGTTTTACTTTGTATATTTCTTTACCTAAATTCCGTTCGGAAAAGTGAATTTCAATGTTCTAATTAGTAATTGTTTGAGAGATATTCGTAGATGATATGTGGCAGTTAAATCATTAAATGTGTGACACAAGAGTTAAATTAACATGGCCATAAGTCCTCTCCTATAACCTCGAGCCGAACATTGATTTGGAATGAAATTATTTGGCGGAAAGTGTGAGACCTCCCTATGTCTCTAATATCTTTCTTCTTATATATATATTTATATATATATATATATATTATATATATATATATATATATATATATATATATATGCGTGTGTGTGTGTGTGTGTTTCCTCCAATGCTTCCTTACTGGTGACCATTTGTTCGACTAAACCCTCCAAGGATGGAGCAACAACTAAGCCACAGACTGACTGAAACATGAGACAGGTAAAAGATGGAGGATACGTGTTAAGTTGAATTTAAATGGCCAGATTGTTATATATAGCAAGTAAATTAACAGTAATAAATGAACGAACGGAGTTTATACATGTGTGTTATATACAGGTAAATTACTGTGTATAACATATATATCTATATATACTCAAAGGGAAATGTAAGACCCATACATCTAGGCACAAAATACATCGCAGGTCTCCACGAAGCGGAACGAACACCTATGCTGTGATAATAACACCAAATATATATATATAGTGCCCTTCCACTGGTATTTTATTTATCGACTCTGAATATTTAAACGATAAATTTCATCTCAGTGAGGTTTGAAATGACAGTGAAAACAAGCATCCCAAATTATAGTTTCCGACTGCCCAAACGCATCTAAAAATTATATAGATGTATGTGAGTGCGCCAGTGTCGTGTGAGTATTGTGTGAGCATGTAGGTGCGCACATAACTGCGGTCATTTGAATTTACAAACTTTGGAAATCACTATACGTAGGTTTAATTTTCAAGCAAGGCAATCTCCCTGACCCTGCCAGTAATTGTTCCACTGCAGTGTATTCTGATATCTCTAAGATTATGGTAGCAGTCATTAACGTTCTTCAAAGCCTTGAAACATTTCGCCCTCCTCGCTTACTGATCACCGTAAAGTCAGATTCACTGATTTCGTGGGTCACCAACTGACAATAAATTACACTTTCCTTCATTCAATAGATCTGTATTTAGCGTACAAATCTCCTAACGAAATTGGGATCGGCCAATCTTGTGTCTTTTAACAGTAAATGAACACAAGCATTTCTCATATCATCGCAGCACATCGCTCTTAAACAAGGAAAACATTCAACTGGAAACCTCACAATCTCTCCAATTGTTGGATCTTACTATGCTCTGTCATATTTTGTGGCGAAAGTATATATAAATATATATATACAGAGAGACAGAGAGAGAGAGAGAG
The DNA here is from genome assembly GCF_006345805.1 of Octopus sinensis. NCBI lineage: Eukaryota > Metazoa > Mollusca > Cephalopoda > Octopoda > Octopodidae > Octopus > Octopus sinensis. The sequence goes on along the minus strand of NC_043002.1, from coordinate 26,511,752 downwards.
AGATCAAAAAGTGCTACTCATTAAAGCGTTAAAAACTTATATGTAAATGTGTGACTCAAGTTCCTTGGCGCTACCGCATTTGATGTGCATATAAAGGATTAATTAGTTATGTTTGTATGTCTGCGTGCATGGGTATGAAGAAATTCATACATAAATATAAATGAATAATACATATATAAAAAGATAGTAGACTGATATAGATATATAATTGTATACATATTATCTTTGACAAGGTTGCCCAATATGTCCAACAATGTTTTCAGACGCTTCACTTTGATATGAGGTGTTGTTTGCTTACTATTTCTAGCAGGAAAAGCGCGTAGGTAGAGGAGTTAGTTCAAAGAATATCTGTATTTACTGTCACGTATATTCTTTAAACTTTCGTATATAAAAATGGTATTATATTACACGGAGTTTACGTTCTGGATATGATACTGTATTTTTAGAATGAATGTGGAATTAGCTTGGTAATATTGCTCTGAGGTATCATGAAATATTTATGAATAAGCAAATCATAAAACAAGGTAATCAGACGAGAAACGTGATACAGAACAAAGATCTAAATTGTTATATACGTTTATATGTATATATGCATAAATATACATACATACGCGTATATATATATATATATATATGCACCTGCACACACATTATATACGTAAAGTGATAACCTCGTGATTCGTTGCCATTTCTTCTCATATACAACATAAACTTGTCTTTTCCACGTAATACGAAATATGACTGAAATTTGCTGTGCTCATGTTCAATTTTCTGAACGATAACGTGACCCCATGTTGATATTGAATATGTAAACACAAGCAGTAAATATTTACCAACACTAACATACTCTCACACACTATGGGGATTGTACCAAAAGTAATACAAATGTATCCATACCTTTTTGGCTATTTCACAAATGTCGTTCCAATTACACATGTTGGTAGGTATAGTAACTCTTCCTGTATACAGAAACACTAACGTTGTGTCCATCATCAGTTATGCATTTGCCACATCTTTATTTGAATCTTCTTTGAAAAAAAAATCGCAGTGCACCTCCTCTTCACAGCCATTTTAACGTCATCTACGTCATTAAATCGTTGTTTCAAAAAACTGATCTTGATCACACCGCAGAGATGGAAGTCGGTGAGTTCTAGATCCGAGATATACAGCGAATGGAGTACTAGTGACCAGCCCAACTTGCCTATTGTCTGATTTGTTAATAAAGGTGTGTGAGGTGGCCTATTGTTATGTTGAATGTGGGTCGTTTTCAGAATCGTGTTCGCTCTCTTTCTCCTTATAGCTTTTCAAAGCTGTTTTGAGTCTCAGTGTACCTCTTGCACTTCAAGCAACAGCTATGTTCCAGATAAACAAGAACACTGGCGCCCTTCTCTTTGTAAAGAACAGCCACATGAACGTCTTAGGATTGGAGGAGAGATGTGACACCATATACATGTGCCTCTCTATCTATGATTGCATGTAACTATGCCAGGACAGTAATTGTTTCATCTCATATCCTTATACTTATTCAAGCTACTAAGCGATCAGGATCTTTTAAAAGAAATGAACACTCAATATGAAAGTACATACTGTGTCATCATCAATAGCTGAGGACAGACCTATGGTAAAAGAAAATGCAATTCAAAATATGTATAACATTTAGAATGAGAAGAAAGTAGAGAGGAAGGCGGACTCGAAATCGTGGTTTTAGTCGCAATCGGATCCAAACAGCTTTACAGAATGAAAAATTCAAATCATTAAAAAAATAACAATATTTAAGATAACCCTAATGGCCCTTATATGATATGTCTAAAATATCCTTGAAGCGTTTTCACATTTTCATTGCCTTTTTCCTACCGTTTCAACATTTCTACGTTTTTTCTCTCCCTGGAACTCTAATCCCAATCTCCTGCACCCTCTTCTTTTACTAATTGCCACTTATTTTTAATTCCTATTTAATCTCTTTTACCTTTTATCTTTTTATCTTATTCCTGTTTCAGTCGTTTGATTATGACCATACTGGGGTACCACCATGAATGATTTAGTGTAGCAATACTCATTTTTTAAGCCTGCTAATTATTCTATCCGTCTTGTTTGCCGAACCGTTAAATCAGAGACATAAACAAACCTGCACCATCGATAGGTTATGTTGGGTACTAAGAAACAGAAATATAGATACATATCTCTTTTACTTGTTTCAGTCATTTGACTGCGGCCATGCTGGAGCACCGCCTTTAATCGAGCAACTCGACCCCGGGACTTATCCTTTTGTAAGCCCAGTACTTATTCTATCGGTCTCTTTTGCCGAACCGCTAAGTAACGGGGACATAAACACACCAGCATCGGTTGTCAAGCAATGCTAGGGGAACAAACAGACACACAAACACACACACGCATATATATATACATATATACGACGGGCTTCTTTCAGATTCCGTCTACCAAATCCACTCACAAGGCTTTGGTCGGCCCGAGGCTATAGAAGAAGACACTTGCCCAAGGTGCCACGCAGTGGGACTGAACCCGGAACCATGTGGTTGGTAAACAAGCTACTTACCACACAGCCACTCCTGCGCCTATATACATATATTCGACGAGCTTCTATACAGCTTTTCTCAACCAAATTCAGTCTGACATTGTTCGAACCGGGGCTGTCGTAGAAGGAACTTGTCACGCAGTAGGAAGGAACCCAAACTCACAAGATTACAAAACGAGCTGTTTAACTACACATTTTATCGTTTCTTTTCCCTTTCGCGTCTTTTCACTTATTCTTTATAACCTATTACTAGTATAAAACACGCATTGTGTTTGTAGCTCTTCATATTACCTTCCCCGATAGTTCATTTATAAGTTTCCTACATCAATCAATGATCAAAACATAAAACGAAATTGTATTTCTCTCTCTTATCGATCAGTTCATTTGCAAGTCTATTTCAAATTATGAATCGGTTATTCATTCAAGTGAATAGCCAATAGAGACGATGTGGAAAAGACTCCTTATGTGGGTGCTCGACCTAGAAGAATTTACAGCTAATTCACCTTCAAATCATAATCATCTGTTTCTAGAAAGATTGAAACGCATTTGATATCATAATCTTAAGTTCTCTATATGAGAAAAAGAGTAGTTCGCTGCGGCGATTGGATTGCTTTTCATTATAATTTTTCTAAATCAGTGCTGTTCACGCATTAAACTAGAGAGAGAAAATAACAATAAAAAGATGGTATAAGAGTTACAGAAGGAGCTTCAATTAATGAAAAATAGCAGCCAAATCTACGTTAAAGCACACTCCGTACGTCTGAAACTGAACAGGTAGTTTACATAATATAGTCTTTGATATACTTCTACTGGCAATGAGATGGAATTACTGGGGGTGGAATGATTCTGTTCATATTTCTTCTCTATCACGTTTGGGCAAGAGAGAACAACACCAACCACAATACCAAGTACGGCAGAAGAAAAAAAAAACAATCTCAAGACATATTGCTTTCATTTACAGTAAAAAAAGTCTTACATAATTAATCAAACACTAAACAAAGAAGAAGAAGAAGAAGAAGAAGAAGAAGAAGAAGAAGAAGAAGAAGAAGAAGAAGAAGAAGAAGAAGAAGAAGAAGAAGAAGAAGAAGAAGAAGAAGAAGAAGAAGAAGAAGAAGAAGAAGAAGAAGAAGAAGAATACAATTACTGGGAATGTATGTAATTTATTAAACATGAAAGCGATAGTTCTGCCACTCGTCACTTATCAAGTACCACTTGTTAGATGGATCTACAAAATAACTACTGGAAAATCTCTACAAATATGTATTGGCACAAACAAACCCAAGTGGTTGGGGTATATATCCACAACCACGTTCATTTAGGTTCAATTTCATTGAGGGTAAATTAAGTTCGAGTAAGTAAGTGTTTCCCAGGGGTCTCACGTGTCAGGTGATCGGCAAGTTGATTACGATTTCGAAAATCGTGCAGAAGCTTACAGTATATATGTGCGCATGTATGTGTTTATATATATATATATATAGGCATGGCTACGTGGTGCCGGGATCAGCCCTACAGCGCGGCAACTTGCTACTACAGCCTCGGGCCGACCAAAGCCTTGTGAGTGGATTTGGTGGATAGAAACTGAAAGAAACTCGTCGTATATATATACATGAATATATTAGTGTCTGTGTTTGACCCGCCGCCACTATTACTTGACAGCCGATGCTGGTGTGTTTACGTCCACGTAACGTAGTGGTTCGGCAAAAGAGACTGATAAAATAAGTACT
>NC_043002.1:26474995-26504995 GCF_006345805.1 Octopus sinensis | reverse complement strand
TTGCTATGATGATTCGGTGTCTGACTGAAGATTGAAGGCTTCGAATGATTTGTCTGTGTTCCGTGTTCGTCCCTTCCTGTATTTCACGTTCATTATATATAAAAACATTTATTCTTATATATATATATACATATACATAAACCAAATCGGAGACAGAAGAGACTGTTGGTGCCTTTTCTCGGATAGAGAACATTTCACTAATGTTTAGTATACCTGCACTAAAAAGATATAATCGTTTTAAAACATGGGAACAACATATGGAAGTTCCGTGAAAACCGTACAGAAAGAGTGAACAGGAGAGGGAGAGAGGGGTACAGAGGGATGAAAGAAGACAATTGGAGAAATAAAAAATATAAATTTCATCCCCGAGGGAGCACTACAAAAAAGTTTGATGAAAGGGTTTGATCGAAGTATCAGTATTTCGTACATCTTTGGAAAATAAACTAATTTGGTTATCATTACTAGATGTTGCTGACCATCACGATTTTTACTCGAATTCGCTTCAAATATACATGCACATTTGTATCTGTGTAGTGTATGTGTGAAATGTATATATAGACACATGGTAACTTTGACCTCACAAATGAGCAACGCGGTCGACCAGATAGGCGAATAATGATGAACTGAAAGCCACTACCGAGTCAGATCCATCTCAGGGTGCCGGTGTATTATCGTTGTTGTTTGGTGTTAGCAAGCAAACAATATTGATTCACCTAATTCAAATCGGTAAAATAAAAAGTTGAATACATGAGCTCCACATGAACTCAATGAAAATCAGAAATTGCAACGTTTGGAAGCCTGCATTATGCTACTTTCCCGTTACAAAAATGAACCGTTTTTGAATCGAATTGTAACATGTGATTAGAAATGGATCCAATACCACAACTGTAAATGTTCAGCACAATGGTTGGACAAGGACGAGCCACGAAAACACAGTCCAAAAAGCAAAATTCATCAAAAGAAGCACATGGTGAGTGCTTGGTGGTCTGGCGCAGGTGTGATCCTTTATGATTTCATCGACCCTGGCTCATCAATCAAGGCTGAAGTATACTGCAGCCAACATGACCAAATGATGCAGAAACCTACAAAGAAAAACAGCCTGGATTAATCAACAGATCCATTCCTATTTTATTGCAAGACAACGCCGGATCACACATGGCAAAAAATGTCATTGGCGAAGCTACAGGAATTGAAGTTGGAAGTTTTCCATTATCCACCATATTCACTTCATCTTGCCCTCACTGACTACCACGCTTTCCAGAATTTGAATAACTTTTTGATAGGAAAAGAAAATCAATTCCGACGATGCTGTAAACAAGCCTTGCAAGATTTTATTGATCCGGGTTGGATCAAGCTACCGCTGAAATGGAAGTATGGGTGCATACTTTGATGAATAAAACTACTTGTATTTAGAAAAAACATTAGCAAACTTTTTTTTCTTTTTCTACAATTTCATACTAGATGACCTAATACTTTCTGCTGCCTAAAATCATCCCAGATAAACCTTCATCACTGCAAGTGATTTAAAACGAGGGCAGCAATATTAAATTATTTCATTCACCTTAAGTCAACCACATAGTAATAGCAATTGAAAAAGTGATGATAGCGGTTTGGCCCCTGCATGACCGCAGCATTTATGCTAAAAGTCATTAAAAAATAAAAGAATATTATTGTAAATTTTATCCTAGTTTCATTCACCATTTCCATCCTGAACTTTACTCGCATTAATGTTAATCACTTTATAGCAGTCAATCAGGCCAAAATGCTTGTTAAGAAAATATTTGTTTCATTCATCTAACTCTGGGAGGTCCTTATGTTCAATAAATTCGTTTTACTGCTTCATACACAAAATATTTTAAGCCTTTTGTACAGTTCTAATAATATATAATAGTAAAATTATAATAGGATATTTAAACATCGAAATGGCTGAGGATCCACTCGAGTGAAATAGGAATCAAAGGGGTCCTTAACTAAAAAGTAGTTGAGAACCACTGCTGTAACTAGTCTCAGATATTTAGGAAAATATCAAGGATGCTGATCTTTGTTTTACCTGTAATCAAGTGTTACTTAAAAATATTATTAAAGAACAGTTTTATATGAAATGTATCATTTGAGTTTTTCGGTGGTATTTCAATTTAACAGATACAGCGTATTTTAGAAGTGTCATCTTTGGTTTCTATGTCTGAGATATGCTAGTAGTATGCATCAACATAACACTTCAGACCACATTTGAAACAGTTATACCTCCAAAATATATAAAAGCGTATTTCATAGTCTTTGATATATTATTACATAAGGTGGCGATATGGCAGAATTGTTAGCAAACCGAGCAAAATTCTTACCGTCCGTCTTTGTGTTCTGAGTTAAAATTCCGCTGATGTCGACTTTGCCTTTCATCATTTCGAGGTCGAGGAGTGGGGTTGATATATTCGACTAATCCACCCCAGCTCCCTCGCGGTTACTGTTAACGATGGTGGACGTGCAGAGTCGTTAAAAATGCTTCGTAGTTTTTATTATGGCTCTTTACGTCTTCACTTCAAGCGGCGTCGAGGTCAACTCTTTTTTTATGTCATCGGAGACGGTAAACTAAAATATTAGTCAAATATTGGGGTATATAGAATCGACTAGCCTGTTGCTAGTCATTGTTATTACTGATACTGATATTGTTGTTGTTATATACATACATACATATATATATATAATATATATATATTATATATATATATATATATATATATATATATTATATATATATATATAATATATATATATATGTATATATATATATATATGTATATATGTATATATGTATATATGTATATATATATATATAATATATATATATATATATATATATATATATATATATATATATATATATAATAGAAAATAGTAAAAAGTGAAAAAACTACAGAAGGCTTGTTTTAAAAGGTTAAAAAATATATATTTGAGTCAATATGTCTGAAGAATGTTATAAATTTTTTTCTTATAATGACATAGTATACATCTATATCTGTATGTATGTATGTATATGTGTGTGCGTGTGTCAGTGTGCCCACATAGGGAACATATCAAACAAATAAAAATATTTGCTGATCAAGATTTTTCTCTCTCTCTCTTTTCTCTTTTCTCTCTCTGTCTCTCTTTCTCTCTATCCCCCTCTCTCTTTCTCTCTCATGCTAGCGCGCACGCATCAATACCTGCACCCACACACACATATATATATATATATATATATATATATATACGTGTAGCTCATTTGACGTTGCTGTTTTTTTTATCCAAAGTCAGGTCTGCTAGAGATAAGTATAACAGTTCCAAATTATATTACGACCATGACTAGCATAACATATTTCAGATATTTCCCGCCTAGAACACAATCTATTGAGAATATTTTGAAGATGGTAAATCTAAACCAGGGATTTTCAAACGGGGCTCATATGGCTCCTGATGGTTCACATAAGATTTTGTTGTTAAAATTTAACTCCAATAAACTGGGAATATTTCTAAAATATACAAAATATTTCAACAATTTTTAAATAAAATTCCTAATAATTGTTAAAAAAAAACAAAATAGGATTGTTTTAACGTCTAATCGCTAGGAGGGTCCACTTGAGTAAAATAGAAATGAAAGGAACCCATAAGTAAAGAATTGTTGAGAAGCACTCATCTAAACTTTTGAGTTGTTCTAGCTCTTGTTTTGACCTGTTTAAGTGTCCATGTGTATCGTCCCTGCTGTATCTGTATCTCTCTAGTTAATTCTTATTCAAATCATTTTATACAATACAATTCTATGAGGGGTTGCTGAATTTCAGTAAAAGAAAATACAAGAGGATCAGCTAATTATGATTTTATTCTACATACGAGGTGTGGTCAAAAAGTATCCGACCTTTGACCAAAAACAATATTTTAAAAACACACCATTTTGACTTAGCCTCCTTCAAAGTATTCGCCTTAGGAATTTACGTACTTCTGCCAGCGTTCCTGCTACCGCTGGAAACATTTCTGGAAATCACTTTATGGGGATGCTGTAGAGCTGTGCCGTCGAATTTTGTTTAATGTCTTCTGTTAACTCAAATCTTCTCCCTTTGAGTATTTTTTGAGCTTTCAGAATAGCCAAGTCTGGAGAATAGGAAAACTGAGAAACAAGTGGTGTGTTTTGCTTAACGAGGAATGCTTGAGCGCCGTGGACAGATTGAGCGGGCGCGTTGTCATGTTGGAGTCGCCAGTTCTTTGCTGCCCACAGGTCGGGTCGTTTTCACCACACAGGTTCAGGAAAGCGACGAAGAACCCCCAAGTCGTATTCTTTGTTAATTGACTGACATTGTGATGCATATTCATGGTGCACAATACCTCTGTAGTAAAAAAAAATAGGTCATTATGACTTTCACATTGCTGCACACATCTGAACCGATAGTACCACTCCTTTATTTGTGTTTTCCCCATAATATCATCTCCAAAGGCCTTTTCAATATTCTCGATAGTCTGGGCTGGCGTATCTCCAAGTTTATAACAGGGTTTGACACAGTATCTTTGCTCAATGCACTCGGTCATCGTGACTCAAAAAGAAAATTCGCACAGCACTCTCTTCATGACTGTACTCAACGCGTCACTGCTGGCGAATGGCGCAACTTCCAGACACGAAAAGTTTGGGGCATAGTCAGAAAAAACACGGCCATCTAATACCCATGCGGATCTTGCTCGCGCATTATTATGTTGTGCAAAAGAAATCAAGCCGGATGATTTTTGAGTACGCCATGTATTCCTTTCTCGGATTCACACACTTATTGCAGCAGTCCTTCAGAACTCAAAAGGTTGAGAAAGAACTCAGAAGGCTGAGCCTCCAACCAAGCCTTTCGCGACATCCTTCAAGCCAAGAACCTCTCAGCACCTCCTCCTATACTTTCTAAATACGCTTCTAATGACATCAAATGCACAGCACCATTCAATTTATAATCTATATTAGTAACTTATCGATAACGTAATTTTTCGGTAACGAAATTCTTTTGAATATTATGATTTCAATACCCTTTTATGTTATGAGTTCTATACTCTCCTTCAACTTCTTCAAGTATCACTTGAAGAGGAAGGTGAGAGTAGAGAGGGAAGTTCTGTCTAGTGAATGTTTCAAAAAAAGATGAGTGAATGTAGCAAGGATGGCACGTGTGAATGACGGAGCCAGCTTGAAAATAAACCTATGAAAAAAAAAAGAAAGGAAAAAAGGGTGTCACTTACTGTAATGTGTTTTTTGCATGACACTATTGCCCAAGGTTACCTTGGTCTTTCCCTTTTTACATTGATATTTCTGTGATACATGATCCCTATTGATCGGCTTTATTTTTTTTTCACGATCCCTTTTGATCGAAATTCGATCCACTTTTTTTCCCTTCTTTCCAAAAAGAAAATCTCTGCTTTGTATTTTGTCCCCTCTGTGTTCAACCCTGTGTGGCCAATAATGAAAAATATACTTTCCTTCTTTATGAATTCTACTTACAAATGTATATTGTTTAATACACTCTAATATTTAAATTTCGATTCCTGTGTAAAGTATTTTATTACTCTTCGTTTTATGATTTCAATACCACTGTATACTGTGCTTTCAATAATCTTGTATTCTATGGTTACAATACTCTTGTTTTTTTTTATATATAATTTCAGTTAAATACATCATCTGTGTTGACGTTATTGTTTTCCTTGTCCTGTATTCCTGATCATTCCCTCTGAGTAGACTTCTAATAAAACTCTTCGGCTATGAGCATCCCACTTTTACTTTCCAAAATTTAACAAATTCTTTTATTCTTTTATTTGTTTCAGTCATTTGACTGCAGCCATGCTGGAGCACTACATTTACACGAGCAAATAAACCCCAGGACTTATTATTTCTAAGTCTAGTACTTATTCTATCATTTTCTTTTGCCGAACCGCTAGTTACGGGGACGTAAACACACTATTATCTGTTTTCAAGCGATGTTGGAGGGAAGAAACACACACACACACACACCACACACACACACACACACACACACACACACACACATATATATATATATATACGACGGGCTTTTTCAGTTTCCCTCTACCAAATCCACTCACAAGGTTTTGGTCGGCCCGAGGCTATAGTAGAAGACACTTGCCCAAGGTGTCACGCACTGGGACTGAACCCGGAACCATCTGGTTGGTAAGCAACCTAATTACCACACAGTCACTCGTGCACCTAGACTACGGTTTGTAGGAAACTTAGTAGTCACTTCTGCTTCGTCTGGTGACAATGTACAAACTCCCTCGTAGACATATAAGGAATCTGTGTGGAACCTCGCCGGGAACCGTTCCTATTATTTTGTCACTTTGTTTAACAGCAGCGCTTGAACCTTGATAGCAGGCTCCAAGGTATTAAAAATATTCGGACTAAGAGTTCAATCTAAATATAACTACACCACGCTCTCCTCACTAGTCATAAAGGACTTGAAAATGATAAAGAGGGTCTTTCCTTTCTCTAACAAAACACTATAAAACAAGGGCAAGCTAATTTTTAAAGTTGCCCTTTAAATGTAGTAAGTACTTAAAATAGTTAAACTGGTTTTACGATGACAGTTTATTACATCTTGTAATCTACTTTATGTTAATTGTCCACTTTAATTATTCCGAGTTCTGTTTAAATGTCATTCATTATCCATTGTTGATAACCTCCAAGTTAATTACGCCGTCTTAGGAAGGATGGACATATAGGATGACATAGCAAGGGAGAAGTTCTGACTGGATGCTCACGGCTGGAAAGTATCAGCATTTTTTTTTTTTTTTTTTTGAATCAAATCATTCCTGGCCGTCCTCTGAAAAGAAAGACACATTGAACAATGCAGTCCTAAATTATTGACAAGTAAGAAGGTCGCGGCTGAAATAGTATTTAACTCTGGGCTACTCAATCAATGTCGATCTTTAGTTAAACAGCCACAACTATAAGGTTATACTGAATATAGCTGCAAATAATACCAGGCACAAATAAGATATATTTTCTAATTACTGCAAAAACCTGACGGCAGACTTCAGGAAAAAAGAGAATGTCTGGTGATAAATGGGAAACAAATACAGAAAAAGTAACGCTGACAGTGGCCCTGGCTTCTAAGAAAATCAATTAGTGTTACTAATATCAGTTCGTGTAGATATATGATGAAGACGGTATTGAAAAGTCAGTGAACTTACAATATAATTATAGTTCCACACAGACTTAAAACGAAAACAACAGCGTTTATAAGAAAACGTAGGGGGAATTGTCTAAAGTCGTGTGTTGTCTCAGCGAACGACTTAGGCACACCTTCCTTCAGCCGGAATCAATGAAGGAGTAATATTTCAATGAAAAGTCGTGGAACAAGACTGACTCTCTCTCCACCTCCCTCTCTCTCACACACATACCCCTCCCTCTCTTTCGATATCTCATACACACACTCACACACACCCTCCCTCTCACTATCTCTGTCTCACACATACTCATCTGCAGGGACACACACATAATCAAATGTAGAGTCACACACACGCGCATAAAACATAAAACATGCACAAGTATCTATAGAGCGCATCGGTGTTAAAACCCGTTAACCCGTTAAGCCGGATGTTGGATGAACCGGAACTCTAGATTACGAGAGTGAAGCCTTCCGCCGATAACTCTGAGTAGTAGTATCATGTTGCTCTGCTTATATTTCAGCGATTTCACGTCTTTCCGATTTGTATTTTACATCCGGGATTCAAGGAAACTTATTTATAAAAAGAAAAAGCATGTTACCCAGTCAACCAGAAACTGGAACACTTATAGAAGCCGGAGACTGATGCGTTGGTGGCAAGATGTTAAACAATTAAAGTTGCAAGTATAAATTATATATCATATATAATTATCTATCAGACATTTATGGGCACCGGATACGACAGGAAAAAGAGGAACAAGTCCTCAAATATCAGCCACTCAGCGTATCTATCATCGGCTGGATGACTGCCTTATCGATTAGAACAATCGGTATAATTTAATTGGCAAGATATTTCTGATTTAATTAGTAACGTAGACTGCTGCCATACGATAACGAGGTACACACATACTCACACACACACACACACAGATATGTGTGTGAGGGGTGAGTGAGTGTGTGCGCGTATGTGTGTGTGCATCTGTGTGTGTTTAAACACCATATACATGTATACATATTAAAGAGAAAAGATAAGATGTAATAGATTAATAATAGTATTATAACTATTACATGGAGGCGCGTGGCTTCGTGGTTAGGGTGTCAGCATCATGATCGTAAGATTGTGGTTTCGATTCCTGGACCGGGCGACGCGTTGGGTTCTTGAGCAAAACACTTCATTTCACTTTACTCCAGTCCACTCAGCTGGCAAAAATGTGTAACGCTGCAATGGACTAGGGTCCCATCCACCAGGGGAACACATACACCATGGAAACCAGTAAACCGGGCCCATGAGCCTGGCTAGGCTTTAAAAGGGCGCATGTATTTTATTATTATCATTATTATAACTATTACACATTGGTTGGTTAATTGTACTTCAAGATGCCAAGCTAAACATCTTTACATTCAACAATGTTTAAAGTTATATTGATGTCATTACTATTCATGTTTGTTTTAATTGTCGTAGGAGGACGTTTCTTTTTATTGTTTTGCACAATATATATATATATATATATATATTTATTATATAGAAGGAGCTTCTACAGGACTAGAACTGTTTCATTCAAGAGAAATCTTCAGGAAGCTTCCTGAAGATTCTCTTGAATGAAACAGTTCTAGTCCTGTAGAAGCTCCTTCTATATATAAATTAATTTTACTCTGCTATGTATTGAGTACCTTATTTACTGTGGTTAACCCCGGATCAACCCGGGACCTACATATATATATATATATATATATATGCGAATAGATATTGATATACGTAAACATACACACACAGACACAAGGCACACATATACACAGGCACGCACGAACGCGCGCGCGCACACACACACACGTACACACGAACACAGACTAGTATAGATAGCAGAGATATACTCGGAAACTGAGTTTCAGCAGATTTTACTTGACCTCACTTTAGCGTTATCTCGATTTAGAAGATAAATATTTAGTTTCCGATTAATTATTATAGATAGTCAGACAGACAGATACATACACACACAGATAGATAGATAGATAGATAGATAGATAGATAGATAGATAGATAGATAGATAGATAGATAGATAGATAGATAGATAGATAGATAGATAGATAGATAGATAGACATTCAGGTAGGTAGGTAGGTAGGTAGGTAGGTAGGTAGGTAGGTTGGTAGATAGGTAGGTAGGTAGGTAGGTAGACGACAGACAAAGAGACAATCAGGCAGACAGACAGATAGATAGATAGATAGATAGATAGATAGATAGATAGATAGATAGATAATACATCTGTAGACACACGTGCCCCATCATGGCCGCACTCTAATATCTGAAACAAGTAAACGATAAAATAAACAATTATATACAGTCACAGACATATACACACGTACAAACACACGCACACATACCCACGTGTATACATATGAATATAAATAGTTGTATATATTTGGCATTGGTTTCGGTACGAATTATCTCGCACTGGGTGATACGTAGACATATACCCTCATGCACAAACACTCACATACACGCAGTGACACACACTCATACACTTATACACAAGTACACACACACATAAGCGCACAAACACACACATTATTCGCACGCATATACACAACAAAGTTAAAAGAAATATGAAAGTTTACTCACATTATTAATACCATCAATGGAAATTTTATATCTTATTTTATTTATCAAAGAAAATTTATTGGATATTTAAAATTTCTATAAATAAGTCAGGAAAATGATTAATGGCTAGAAATGCTAGATATAACAGTCAAATCTCTCTGGAATTAAACACACTGGTCTTATATAACATTATTTTGGGTAATATATTCAAGCGTAATGTAATCCTGATATTAATGAGAAGTCATCATAGATTGAATATATTTATTGATAAGTCAGTATGATGTCAGTTTATATCGGGAATGAATGCCAACAACATATTTGACTCGCCGTTGAGAGAACACTATAAAGTTATCTCAGCAACAGCATAAAATTATCTCGCCAGAGATCTAGTTTTATGTCATGCTAGTTCTCTCTCTCTCTCTCACTTTCTTTCTCTTTCTCTCTCTCTATCTATCTGTTAATATATCTATTTGTCTATCTTATTCTTTACGTATACAGTCAACTGTTTAAAAAATGAAGAGTTCATTGCATTATGTAATTCGGTATACGCTAGTTCTGCAATAAAATGGATACTTACTTTGCGAAAACCTATACATGTGGACTTATGTTCAGGCACCACTTTGTATTGTAGAGAAACCAAAAATGGTGATAGACTGGCGGAATCATTACTACTTCGGACAAATTTCTTCGCAGATTTTACTCCAGCTTTTGATCGTCTGAGTTAAAATCAATGCCAAATTTGAATTACATCTTTGAAGGATAGATAAAGGAGAAATGAAAAACTGGGGGTGGTCTAATCGCATGTTATACAATCCTCAAATATGAGGTTTTACACCTATGCTAGGAAAAACTATAAAATATCCGACAGTAGTGCGTCCGGTCGCTCAACATGCTAAAGAAGGAACAAACTTCCTCTCAAATTGCTTAATGTTACATCAAAAGAGAGAATGTAGTTAACATTTGCATATCTCTATAATAAAAGAGATAACTGAAATATGCTCTTAAATAACATTTCCGCTCTATTATGGCTGACGTAGGGGAAATAGCCAAGGCGTTAACATTAGATAATTAACCTAAATACATTATGTCTGAATAATATTATAATGGTCACATTCATATACACTAGTCTTGCATACACTATGTCTCAGTAAAGCTGTAATGGTCACATTTGTAATGATTTTAATCGTACACTGACCTGATCAAAGTCTAAGAAGCAACACCCACACGGAAGCACATTACAACGAAAAGGAATTAAATCATTGATCTGCTTGAATAGGATTTACTAGAGCCTGAATAAAAGCAACGACGAGAAAGGTCATAACACAGTAGTCTACGATGAAGTATATTTGAAAAGATAGATAAGGCAGTAACAATTGGAAGTATTTTGATGGATCACGACTGATATGAGGTATATTTAAAAAGAAAACATAACTCATATAGTAAAATTTACAAATAGGTATATGTATTATAACCCGAAAGAAATTCTTCAACCAAAAATGTAAAACAAAATAAAGTGAGGGAATTATAATTCCAACGAGAACATGAAAAGTATTTAATTAGTATGTGAAAGGCAGGACCCATGACTTTTTTTGCAAGACCATCGAAACGAGAGACAAATGAAAACAAGATGTTAGACATCGTTAGACCTCACACATGATCCAAAATTCTTAAGGGCGCGTTCTCTGATTAAACCTTTACCATAAAGGCATGAAAGAACCTGCTTGTGGTGTGAAACAAAGCAACTGATTAAATAAAATTAACTTGAGAACACAAACAGTCTGTTAATCTTCGCATAGTATTTGCTCAACCTGGTTCACTTCACAGGGCATGGGTCTATCCGACGCCTTTGTAGAAGACGTCTGTAGTATCATATAGAGGAACTAAAATCAAACAAAGGAGCCACTTTACAGAAGAAAAAGACACCTAAACAGTTATTTACATTATTTAAATTTGATAGATATTTGTCCCCATTTGTTTGTTGTTAAGACAACGTTTCGGCTGATATACCCTCCAGCCTTCATCAGGTGTCTTCAGGAAATTTCGAATCTAAGGAATTTTTTGATGACTATTATTATTATTATCATTATTATTATTATTATTATTATTATTATTATTATTATTATTATCATTATTATTATTATTATCATTATTATTATTCAAGTCACTGCCTGGAATCGGACTCGAAATCTTGGGGTTAATAGCCCGCGCTCTTTACCATTATGCCATATGCCCGGGCATAATAATAATAATAATAATAATAAGAAGAAGAAGAAGAAGAAGAAGAAGAAGAAGAAGAAGAAGAAGAAGAAGAAGAAGAAGAAGAAGAAGAAGAAGAAGAATAGCATCGAAAAATACCTTAGGCATGAGAACCCAGGTTTTAAATTTTCCCAAGACACCTGATAAAGGCTGGAGGGTATATCAACCGAAACGTTGTGTTAACAACAAACAAGACGAGGACAAGTATTCGTCAAACGTAAATAATGTAAATAATGCACATACTTCCTCATCTCTTAAATATAGAACCGTGTTACCTAAAGAATTATTTGACAAGTGTTTCGAGAGTAGCTGTCAGTATTAGATTTATTACAAGAGACGTTAGCGATCTTTAATTTTAGGTAGTTTCGTTTATTTATTTATTATTTATTTTGTTCATTAAAAATCACAATAAATCAAAGTACCAGGCAATCGCATGTCATCACTCGGTAACAACATTCACTTCTATAAAAAGTCAATATCATTCTTCACTCAACCAGAACCTGCAATCTAATCACTTTGCATCACACTTGTTCTGCTCCCATTACAGGTGTGACCTCGAAAACAATCTGCATCAGACCATATACATATATATATATGTGTGTGTGTGTGTGTGTGTGTGTGTGTGTGTGTGTGCGCGTGCGTGCGTGCGTGTGTGTGTGTATGTGTGTGTATGTATGTGTGTATGTATGTATATGTATATATATACACATTACATGAAGTATTACACTGGACAACAATTTGTTGGGTATTTTCTTTTTTTTGCTGACTCTTTGTGCAATTTAGAACCTGTAATTTGTTTTGCTTTCCATGCTCTAGTTTTCTTGCAACTTGAAGATTAACTTTATATGTTTATTAATCCTTTCGTTGCTGTATTTATTTTGAGATTCTCTGTGTTTCTTTCAATTAATTTAAATATAACAAATAATTTAGTAAAATAACTTTATCATGAAGCTGGTGTTATGAACATACTCAAAAAATGGCGGTGCCCTAGCATGGCCACAGCTCGTGAGCTGAAACTAGATAAAATAAAGTAAATAAATAAATAATAAATATAAAGGGAAAGTTTACGAAAATAAACAAAAGACGAAGACAGGTGGTGTACAAACAAACAGATGTATTAGTATAGCGCTCAGGAATAGAAAAAAAGTCTTTTACGTTTCGAGCCTACGCTCTTCTACAGAAAGGGACACAGAAAAAAAAACAAGGAGAGGAAAAAATGTGTGTAGTAGCTAACGATCTATCATTGTGTACATATATACCATCACTCACCAACCTCTAAAGTATACATATGTTGCCTATCATGGCGTATATATAATATATATATATATATTGTGGAGGCGTAACGGCCCAGTGATTAGGGCATCGGACTCGTGTTTTCGATTCTCAGACCGGACGTTGTGAGTGTCTATTAAGCGAAAACACCTAAAGCTCCACGGGGCTCCGGCAGAGGGTGGTAGTGAACACTGCTGCACTCTTTCGCCACAACCTTATCTCACTCTTTCTTCCCGTTTCTGTTGTACCTGTATTTCAAAAGGGCCAGCCTTTTCAGACTCTGTTTCACGCTGAATATCCCTGAGAACTACTTTAAGAGTATACCTATCTGTGGGGTGTTCAGCTACTTGCACGTTAATTTCGCGAGTAACTGAAACCTCATCGTCGTAACTGACGGAGTGCCACGACGATATATATATATATTATATATATATATATATATATATATATAGAGGGCATTATAACATACATGCCAGAAGGCATTATACATACATTATACATACATGTTGATCAGTTAGCTGATCGGCTTAAGCGGGGCAGGGTCGTTGTTTATTTATAATACTTTCAGGCCTGCTGATGATTACGTAAGTATGAAATCACTGTGATACAGGTCTATATTTTTAAATGTCTTACTTTGAAAAATTGCATTCGGTGGGATTAGTAATATTTTTGGTAGAAATGACTGATTGTCCCTCTTAGCGTTTTGGCTGTATGTATAATGCCTTCTGGCATGTATGTATAATGCCCTCTATATATAAATTAATATGTTCAATAAGAAATAATTATTTTCGAAATTTTTTTCTCTTATGAGGTTTTTACGCTATCTGCCTGACAATTTCTTGTTAAGTTTTCCTTATTAAGTAGTTGTCCTTAATTGCTAAATATATATATATATATATATATACAGAGAGAGAGTGTCATAACATACAGTCACCTGGCGTTTGCCAGAAAAATACGTAATGGTGCGTGAGGCTCTCAATACTGTCCAAAGTACACGCTAATTTAATTAGCAGGTAATTTAGTTGATTAGACAATTAAAACTAGACGCCGAAGCCAATTAACACGCAGGCAAACAGGTCTACCGATGTAGATTTTCACTCGTACACAACTGTTTACGAAAAGAGAATATAAACAGTTTCGCAAAGAATAGTCGTCCTCTTGAGAACCATAAAATAATTATAGTATCATAATGTTATTTAGAAATAACAGTTAAATCTTAAAATTACGCATTCTTTTGTGTTAAAAAAGACATTATATACAGTACGCCTGCAAAATGGAAGATAATTTTCATCACCTAAGTTAAAGAACAACAAGAGCAACTGAGGCGATTTACGATGTTGTAACCTACAAGCTCTACATTAAAAACGAGAGGAAAATAATTGGTACAAAAGTAATTCGTATATTTTCAACATATCTGATATAGTGTTTATTGAAAATTTCTGACAGTTATCATATAAATCTAAAGCATTGACTAAAATGAGTACAAAAGTCATTTGTCCGTTTCCATGTTCAGTTGCAGCCTTCAGTCTTAGCCTAATCGAGTGTGCATTATATCGGTTTCTATGTCAAGTTGCTGCATACTGAAAATGAAGGCACCATACAGAAACAACACCAGGTTTTAGTTACAATCATCCCGCACTTGTACACAAACACACACACACACATACACACGCATATGTATGAATGCACACATACTCCTCAAAGCTTCTGCTCGATAACGTTCGACAAAATTCCACCATTAAGTTTCCGTTGTTCAAATTCCATTACGGCGCAGAATAACTGAGTACGGAAAGCAAGTATCTTCACTATATAGGGTTCGATTTACATAGAAATAACTTAAAATATACAAGCATATTGTTTGCTCTTGTTATGTAGATATAAACTGAAACTGATTCTGCAGGCGTATCACTTACAGATGGTCAGTTGAACAAAAAGATATGCGAAAAATTGTCTCTCTAGACATTTTACCATTTTGGTGGAGGACAATGCTACAAAGTATAAGTAGTGGTGAGTACAATAGGGTTGCGTGACATTCTAGCCACTCTCCGTTGTCCAGTCTATTGCCATTGATATTGCTGTGGCTGTTGTAATTGTGGTTGTTGTCGTTGCGGTAGTTGTTTTCCCCGTGCCAGCGTGTAGACAAATGACAGGTAACCAAACACTCAGCTGTAACCGGCAAATATGCTATACCAGACATACACTTAATTGCTGAGTATCATACATTCACCGCTAAATTAAATGAGCTGCTGTGCAGGGGTAGCTATTGTAGGAAGGAGGCACTATTCTTTAGTATTTTTATTTATTTATTATTACTACATTGTTGTTGATTTTTTGTTTTTGGGTTTTATTTTGAAATTTTGCACCGTTACGAATTTACGCCTTGAGAAACTTCTTGTATCGCTCGTCTGCGACTACTTCACTGATGTTGTGTTTCAGTCTTCACAAATTACATTACCTGCTTCGTTAACTTTTTTCTGGAATCATAAATTTTGATGATTATCCAAAATGAAGCACCGCCAGATTTACCCTGTACGATATTTGCAATTGCAAATATTTTGATTTGTTGACAGAAAATAACAAGAATAATTCGAATTAAGCGGTTTTCTTACATTTGCTAATTTGAAGAAATATACAAAATTAAATTAGTTAGGACGAGATAAATAATAACAACAACTGTGAACTGTATCACGGATATACAAGTGTAAAACATTTGAAAACAAATTAGAAAAGCGGAGATAATTGATACGCACTGATAATCTCTATGTGTACTGTACTCGCAATTCATGAAAGATTCAACAGTTACGTAGAGATATTAATCAGTGACGTAGACATAAACAGATGTTTAATTACATCGAAAATAATGGTTTGATAGTTTCATAGCGTGACTTTACTATTGTTGTTGTATCATTTTCAGCTGCTTACCATATCTCGTTATAACTTATATTACAGTAGAAATAATATAGTTTAGGGGTAATAAAAATTTGTAAAACATAAAAGGAACAAAATCAATTAACCTTCAAATTTTTGGTAGGCTTAGATTAAAGGTTTTTAAAGATTAGTGTTCTTAAAAATAATTATTTCTACTATAGGGGCAAGGCCTGTAAGTTTATGGAATGGCGATAATCAGTTATATCACCTCCAGTCCTCAAATGGTACTTATTTTATTGACCCCGAAAGAATGAAAGGCAAAGTTGAACCCCGCGTAAATTGAACTCAGAGCGTAAAGACGAACGAAATGCCGCTAAGCATTTTGTCTGGTGTACTAACATATCCTCAAAAAAATAATAATAGGTTCTCAACAAATAATAATAGTGGACTCTAATTTAGGCACATGTTCAGAAGTGTTGAGGGAAAGAGATTGTCAGTATCATCGACCCTAATATTTTACTGGTACTTTATTTACTTGACGCCAAAATGATGAACGTATAACAGCTAGAACAAATTCTATGAAGCAGCTATTGCAGTGTTCAAACGATGCTGAAATTTCGCCGCCTTTCGCAGTTATAATAATGATAATCCTTTGTACTATAGGCAGAAGGTCTGAAATTTATGGGAGGGGGATAGTCGATTACATTGACCCCAGTGTTTCGCTGATACTTATTTATCGACCCCGAAAGGATGAAAGGCAAAGTCGACCTCGGAGGAATTTGAACTCAGAACGTAGTGACCGACGAAATACCGCTAAGCATTTCGCCCGGTGTGCTATCGATGCTGCCAGCTCACTGCCTTAGTTATAGTAATAATAATACTTTTTCCTTTTTGCAGAAAGTCAGCTTTTTCGAGGCGAGGGGCGAGTCTGTATTATCTTATGCCAATAAAAAACTTGGTGGAAATGTTGACCTTCTGTGTACAAACTCCCTACTTCAGAGTAGATACGGAGATATATCGACAGAATGAGGATTTAGCTATGGGTTCACCATTATCATCAATAATAGC
Organism: Octopus sinensis; assembly: GCF_006345805.1. Taxonomy (NCBI): domain Eukaryota; kingdom Metazoa; phylum Mollusca; class Cephalopoda; order Octopoda; family Octopodidae; genus Octopus; species Octopus sinensis. The sequence continues at coordinate 26,487,761 of NC_043002.1, read as the reverse complement.
CAATATATACATGAAATACTTTGAGAATTTGGCTTTGGGATCAACACCACTAAAGCAAACCCCATGACGTCGATACGTTGACGACACCTCTATACTCAGGCTCAACCAGGATGATGTCCAAGTACTGTTAGATCATGTGAACTCAAGGAAGCCATCGATACGTTTCACAATGGAAAAGGAAAAATACAATCAGCTAACATCCCTAGATGTATTGATAACGCGCACTAAGCATGGGTTCGTGACATCCGTGTACAACAATCCAACCTTTACTGGTCGATACCCCAAATTCAATTCCCACCACTCATACAATGCAAAGAGTGGGATTACACAGTTCCTAAACATCGAGCAAAGAATATAAATAACGATCATGATACACACCACGCAGAAATGATCAAGCTAAGTAACAACTACCTCAAAAACATAATATCCACTCCAATTAGAAAGAGGAGAGAGGATTTATCCCATGAACTGACTACAGTCGGTCTACCCTATGTGAAAGGCCTCTCCGAAAAGATACAAAAGATATGCGTTCCATATGACATCGGGACGGTATGAAAAGATGTACCATTTACTTTATTAAATGTATATATTCACTTTACACCAAGTATTAACTATTATCACTGTTGTTGATGAAAGTAATTATGATATATAATGCCATATGTATATTCTTGCTTGTATATATGTGTCCAGGTTTGTCTACTTTAAACGAACTCCATTCGTTAGGTAAAATAAGATACTGTAATGCAAAATAGATTGTACCTGCAGAAAAAAAATTGCACAAAGTGGAGATAACATCTTTCCTGTTTGTTGAATTATCAGAACTGAAGGAGACTAAACGACAAGCTTATGACAGCATTATATATAGTACTCTGTATAAAACTTCCTGGTGTTACGGTTAAGAAATTTACTTGAGTTTGAATTCAGGGAGTGGTATTGAGGGCCGGTTTGACAAAACCTTCGCAGGAGGATTTATTTTCCTTAATTGACGAGAGCTGTGTCGAAATCCGTAATATATAATTACTTACGTATGCAAACATACATGTCGGCGTGTGTGTATACACGTGCACGCACAAACGTGTGTGATATACAAATCCATGTAGTTTGCCACATGTCGACGAAGATTTGTAAGAATCATGCAAACGCTGGTGTTCTTTGAACGAGGGTTATCACTTTGTAAAGCTTGTCTTAGATATATCAACCAGTATTTGTCCCATTGGACACCGGAAACCATCAACGCTATTGTCAAGAATTTGTTATATAAATTAAAAGAAAAATAATTAAATCGACAGATATGCATGGGGAAATGACGCGATGTTCCGGGCGAGAATGCTTTTGTTCGTAATTCTGCTTGGTCATTAAGCAAGGCTGACTTGGTATAAATTTTTATGTTTGCAATCCATTATTGTGGTTCAGTTCTCTCACACGAATTAATTAGTGTATAATTACCACAGAGCAATGCAATTGTCGGCTTTTCAAATATGTCATTTTCATATTATTAATATAAACGATATTTATAGAATACCTGAAACGTATAACAACACGAAGGAACACATCCTGGTAATATTAACTAATCAGGAATGTCAGATGCGGAAAACATCATGCTGCGAGCTATTTACATAACTATTTGTATATTTAGAGCATTGACCTGACTGAAGAACTGGAAATCAATAATTAATTTCTTTCACTCTAATTCAGATATGAAAATGTCTCTTTTTAGTCAAAAAGGACTGACAGTATAAGACTTTATATCTGTTTTACTTATACACCAAATTGAAAAATTAGTCGGAAGGCAAGCGAATGACGACCCGCCCAGATGTTGCTTCTTCCCCCAGAACCATAAAAGAAAAAAACTACAACTTGTTAAACAATTGGCATTGAGACCTGTACAAATGTAAACTATTTTTAATGTTCATTATATTCTGTAAGTTATTTGTTATAACCGTGCAATATTTATATCGCTGTATATAGCCTGAAATCATATTAATAAGACATTGCCATCGTCATTTTGTAAAAATATCTTCGTAAATTTTTAGAGGCATATCATCGCGTTCCACTTTACCACGTTTCTCTTTGGAACCTTCAGTGCAAGGTAGCGTTGCAAGCATTAGAGGCAGAGCTACGGTCTGAGATTAACTTTCTTCATTTTTCCGAACAATCACGGCTACAAATATAGTAAAAAGAAATTGAAAATGCACTGAGATTGGTTTAGATATTTTATACTAAATTTTTTTTAAATTTAAGCAGTTTCATGAACGACTATTCCCACAGAAACTCCTCTTATTTCTTGACACGTTGAATGCATACAGCTAACGACCTGAATTTTGGAAAACTTCATGACTTTTCACCGTGTGACACTAACGCACACATATAGTGGAGAACAAAATCTGATGTCCTCATACACAGATGCAAAGCTTTTGAACCACTAGACTACATAGAAGCAATTTCTATCCACTCGACCACTTGATAAAGTAAATATTGAAAGCCTTATTTTGGGGCCATAACTAGACATGTTCACCCAAGCGTACCAGCCTTCATTTATGGCGCAAAAGAGAGTCACATAATATTAACGCACGGACGTAGAGGGGAACCTATAAAAATTTCTAAGATTACTAAATTTGACGGATAAAATTCAAACAGCCTTAATTCTTAGGGATTGTCACTAGATATGCGCTCGTAATGGTGACAGCTTTAACTAAGGGCACTTAACATATTGTCACATGATATTAATGAACGGACGTAGCGGAGAAATTACTAAAGTTTCTAAACCTGACCACGTGATCATCCTCGACCAATCAAAATGTATCCATAACAGATATTAATTTGACCCATGTTTTCTCTATAAAACAACAATTTCTCTATAAAAACCATTTCTCAATTCCAATCAGAAGTAAGACAGTTGAATAATGGATGCAACTTTTGAAAATCAGAGAAATTTGAGGAACTGGTTAACCCTTTAAAAATTTTGAATAAAAAATGTAAACGAATCCCAGTACACTCTTAACTTATGATGTATGTATATATATATATATATATATATATATATATATGTGTGTGTGTGTGTGTGTGTGTGTGTGTGTGTGTGTGTGTGTGTGTGTGTGTGTGTACGAATCAGGCCGTCAATTTCTCTTTCTAAAAAAAACAGTTTATCCAGATTCTCTTTTAAGCATTTGCTAACAAAATTTAGTGCTCCAATTATTATTGGTATGAATATGAATTAATTGTCTGGATAGAGAAGCTGAAGTTAGGTTCGAAGCAGTAGTCCATAGATATCCTCTTTTTCTTTGATTTTCAAAGAGATATTTATATCTGTAGGGCAGCTAACATCTATGATGGTACATATCTTTGCCCCTCTGCCCCAAACAACAACATCCGCCTGTTATGCTTACATTTGATAGAGATTTTGATTGGAATATTCCACCAGCATTCCTTGAGTTCGTGTTTATGAATGTATTCTATAACAGAAGGGTTTTCTGAGTTTATTTCAGGACAGTCTTTGTTGCGGATAGCATTGTAAATTGTTTCAGCAACTACATCGTGCTGCATAGGGAGGTTTTACGACAGCCGCTAATCATATGCATAATGTCTTCTTCAGAAGCATGACATAGCTTACACATGCGGTTGCACCTTGTGATAACAAGAGCGGGTGCTTTGGGGCATTCATGGATTGCGAACGCATAACCTTCAAAGTGAAATGTGATGTAGTGGTCTTTTTTTTTGTATGCTGAGTGCTTTGCATGCATGTCTTCTCTGAGGTAAGAAGGCCCAGCTGTTTTGGGGCTGTATAGGAGATCATCAGGAAGAGAGTGTTTCTTGAGGAGTTCACTGTCAACTCGTACAATGTTGCTCACTTCGCTTCTCAGGGTTGCATTAATATATTTACTTTTGCTGTTGTTTGTTGTTCAGCAGGTGCTGCCTGAGTGATACCATACGTTATTCGAAGGCCGTCTGCTCTCATCTCAGGCCCCTACCACCTTCATGTCTTCTTAAGTAGAGCCTGTCAACATCACAGTTTCTGTGAAAGTTCCCCGTTGTTGTTAGGATTTTGTGGGTTTTGATAACTACGGAGTGGATTTCCTCTACTGACCAATCAAGTATCCAAAACTTTGGGATCAGCATGTATGTATGTATGTATGTATGTATGTATGTATGTATGTATGTATGTATGTATGTATGTATGTATGTATGTATGTATGTATGTATGTATGTATGTATGTATGTATGTATGTATGTATGTATGTATGTATGTATGTTTGTATGTATGTATAAATATATACGTGTACGTATGTATATTAATTTGTAAATTCTTACCTCTTAAGGGACAGCTTATAAGCATGAGAATGAAGCGACCCCTACAGAGACACAGAAGTTAGCTTCCAACATTTAATCAAGACACATTACAGGTATTCATGGACAAAGAACGGCAACATTCAAAGAGATGCACAGACGCAACAGGTAGCTGTATAAAATGATACACCGTTTGTAATCGCACGAGAAAAACATTTTTTCTTCTTCGCGAATAACAGTACAATTTGAATTTCGTTACTGTAATCAGTGCTTCATTCATTTGTAGAAACTATCCATCATCTAGCTTAACATCACCAATTGCCACGTATTTTTAATATTGTAATTGGTGTATACTAGTGTTGTAAATTTCAGATTTTCAGCGAAGAGACTACAGTTTCTTTGTATTTACGCCGATAAAAGTGATCAAGAAGAGAACAAATATTGCTAAGAGAAGTAGACTACGCAGTAACGAGTAAAATAAAACTGTGTAGACTTATATTTAACATGCTCCTGTATACTCAGTGGCGGAAAAACGTTCCCCAGCAACAATTGCCTCGTAAATAAGGAGAATGTCTTTTGTACGACAATTACTGCGGTGAACGATTTTCAATTATTGTGTATGGACTAGCATATCTTGTGTCTCTGTGTATGTCATCTGTGTGTGTGAATACACACACACACATACACACGCACACACGCACGCACGGCCACACACTCACAAATATGATGACTAAACTTGTTGCCTTTCGGTTGTAAACTGCGAATAGCCATATTAATAATATACATATGTATATATATATGTACATATATTTCGATAGATAGAGATAGAATTAGATATATAGATATATATATAGATATATATATGTATGTATATATGTAGGTATTTATATGTATGTGTGTATATATACATATGTATATGTATGTATATATATATATATGTATCTGCATGTATGTATGTGTGCCTATATACATGTGTGGGTGTATCATACATACATACTTACATACATACACGCATACATATATACATACGTATATATATATATATATATATACGTATGTATATATGTATGCGTGTATGTATGTAAGTATGTATGTATGATACACCCACACATGTATATAGGCATCATCGTGGAAATGCTAAGACACCTTTCATCTAAATCATTCATAAGCCTATATGGTTTATTTTCTATAATTCATATACTTTACTAAAACATGCGATAAAATTTCACCGTACATTTTAAGACTCGATGCAATTCCCTTTTATCCGCTCAACAGTCGAAGTAATCTTGAAAGACTTGTTTATGTATTCCTATGTTATTTTGTTGTTGTTTTTGAGCATATCATTTAAAAAATAAAATCCCAATTGCTCAGTTATATTCTTTCTTTGAAATATTTTCGTCTTAGATCTGGTCTATCCGGATTGACCTAGGGTTAAACAAATGCAACATAATGAACAGTAACAACAACACCGCATGGACATTATTCTACAGAATAAGCTTGAAAGAAGTAATCTTTCTTAATAGATATTTTACTCCCCACGGATATTTTATTCCCAACAGACGGATGTAGATATACACTTCTGAAAGAACTAACGCGAGTTTGGAAATAAGAAATCTGAGAATAAAGAATCGAAGATTTAAGGAGATTGAGTACAAAAATAATATCAACAAAATACATACAACAAAAATAATCCCAATAATATAAAATAGAAGGAACTATGAGTAACAAAATTGATACAAATATGTAATCAAGTTTCCAGGGAATACGCATATAACCAGAAGGAACAAATTAAAACAGAACCCTAGCACAAATGTGTGGTTGTGTTTATGTTTCTGTGCGTGTGTATTTATGTGTGTCTTTTTTATTAATGCCTTATATAAAATTAAAAAAAATTACTGCAAATGTCCACAAACTGGTGTTCAATTACACGGTAAAATCAATTTCGATAATAAGATTACTGGTATGATAATAACATTAATAATAAAATACAAATATAAGAATAAATTTCTAGTACAAAAGCACACAAGGCAGTATGAGGTTCCGCTATAAAAGTACGCATAATGAAAAGAAGATATATCAATAACGATAATAATAAAGATAATAATATTGACGGATGTGGTGGTAGTGGTAGTAGTAGTAGTAGTAGTAGTAGTAGTAGTAGTAGTAGTAGTAGTAGTAGTAGTAGTAGTAGTAGTAGTAGCAGCATCAGCACCATCACCAGCAGCAGAGCATATGAGGAGAAAAGACCAATTTTCAAAACCAAGCCCCCGAAACATTACAAAATGCAAGAAGGACGTTTCAAAATAGTGAAGGCATAAGAAAAATTTATATTTGATCAGGATTATTCACAGCATTATTGAATTTCTACAGAAATAATTGAAAGAAATCTCAGAGAAGGATAACGTGATTCCATTGTATTACTAAGATAAATATACTTAGGCTTTACATCGAGAATGGGACATAACGTAGCAGTCGTGAAACGTTTTCGATGTTCCCAGTAGTATTTCAGAGGATTTTCTTTCATATACGCATATATACATACGTACATATATATATATATATATATATATATATATATATATATATATATATATATATATATATATATATATATATTTATAAATATACATATAAATATACATACATATATATATATATATATATATATTATATATATATATATATATATATTTATTAATATACATATATTTCTTCTAATATATAATACCTGTACCTCATCTTCAAACATTCTAATATATATGCATATATATATATATATATACACATACATATATACATATATATATACATATATATATATATATATATATTAATATATATATACATACATATATATATACACATATATATATATACATATATGTATATAAATATATATATGAGTATATATATATATATATATATATATATAGAGAGAGAGAGAGAGAGAGAGGGAGAGAATGAGAGAGAGAGATTCAGATGAATGTGGTATTTAAGTTAAAGGCACCAGAATTTGATATGGTATTATCCATATAAATCAAATGGGGGTGATTATAATCAAAATAAGCAACAGGGATATCCAAGGTAGTGTAGTACAATCGTTTCATGCTACTTCATTTTATTAAACAACAGTTTTAAAATGTCGAGCAATCTTCAGCTACATATAGAATTTTGTATTTAAATGGACAATGTAAATTTTTATACTTATTTCATTTGCCAACATTACTAAGAGGGTAGATATATACGCAGAGAGGTTAATTTCATCATTAAGAACATGGTAGTAGAAAGTTCTTCTTCATCTCCATTCATTTATTACGAGAGACTTGAGTAAATTGATAATACATGTGTTTGTGTGTACGTGTTTGTGTTTGTGAGTGTGGAACCAGGTGTGTGCGCACGCGTGTGTATGTGCGCGAGTGTCTGTTAGGGCGCGCTCTTGTGGTTATAGATACGAGCAGGCACACAAAAGTAACCGAAAACGCTTTCTGTGGGACAAGCCCGTTGTAGTTCAGGCTAGAAGCCATTTGATGCGACCCTCAGACATCAGTCATTCGACCGGTGCCGTCATTTGGGGTCGTACTGCAACGTGGTTCGTCTTTGTTTTGCTGTACTTCTCCTCTGTTCATCGAATTTTGCGATGGTTGAAAACGAAGGAACCGCATACGTCCGTGAAATTCTATTTTCTGCTGGGAAAAACAGCGACCGAAACATTAGCCATGCTTCAAACAGCTTACAAGGACGCGGACATGAGCGAAACACAATTTTACGATTAGTTTTCCCGCTTTAGTAAAGGTCACTTGTTGCTTGATGACCAACCTCATTCAGGACGGCCGTCGACCTCTCGAGCGAATGGAAACATCATGAAAATTCATGAACTGATCTTGGATGAACGGCACCGAAAAATTGACGAACTTTTTAATGATTGGTGTGTCCTGGAGCTACTGCCAACGACTTTCGAGCGAGGAATTGCGAATAAAAAAATTTGCAGCAGGATTTTTGCCTCGCTTCCTCACGGAAGACCAAAAGCTGTCACGACTGAATACGTGTCGTCAACTGAAAGAAGAGTTGAAAGTTGATCCAGTTATTTTTTCAAAGTTCATCATTGGTGACGAAAGCTGGTTTTCAGAAATTTGCAAATGTGGAAGAGGTGAAGAGAAAAAGGACGGAAGTGTTAAAAGGCATCACTTAACAGAAGTTCCAACAACAAAATTTGCGCCTGGACCAATGCATTGCTTCAAATGAAGAATACTCTGTGGGCGATAATGTGTAAACATGTACAAGTGAGTGAATAAAATAATATTACGAGATTCCGGTTTCTATTGGGTAACCCCCCTATATCATTATTACAAGGGTATATACGTATTTACACACATACATACAAGCAAATATATGAATGTATGAGTAAATGGATGGATGGATGGATGGATGGATAGATAGATAGATGGATGGATGAATGGATGGATGGATATGCATACTCACTACTTTAGAGAGTACTGAGTTTCTGATACTGCTTGATAAAGTAAATAGTCGTACAGGTGTTTCTTTATACTGTGTTTATACCATTACTATTGCTATATCATAGCAACGAGAAATCTAGGAATGTTGCTAACTATTTAGAGAGAGAAAAAAATACTGATTATAACACTAATTGCATCTGAAATGAGAAAGATCAATGTAGTGATTCACAATCAAGAGGAAAATTCTTGAGAACAGCAGACTAATTACAAAATTGACATGAAAGATGTAGTTTATGCAGACCTGAGAAGCAATTCTTACTGAAATTATTCTGCAAATTACTTAAATGTGAGATTACAATTTTTTCTTCGCTTTATAAATATATTTAAGATACAAGACGATAAAAGTACTACTCGGTTAAGTAGATCCATATTGATCTATCACACACAATCTTCACCTTCATTCTGAATACGAGAATTTCACTTCTCTCCGTCTCCCTCTTTTGTTCGCGCCTTATCTGACCTTCATCAACTAACATTCTTTATCTCCTTATAAACTCCCATACTATTATATCTTTACAGTAATTTCTCGGTTTTTAAATTTTTTAACTGTAATTGATTGTTTCTTCTATTATTTTCATTTTACTTTTATTCTCAAACTAGAACAAAGAAGTCAGCATAATACAAAGGTACACACACACACACACAAACACGCACACACATACACACAAACGTGTGTGTGTGTATATAGTAGCTGCTTTCTCATATACGGGGAAACCCAAAACTAGAAAGAATCATTGAAATGTCTCATTCATAAGAGAATGTGAGGAACATATAGGACACTTGACCCCTCCCCCACCAAGATTTGCTCATTTTATAACATAATACACAGTTGAACTGGTTGGCAGAAATTACGGTATGGAGTCTTTTGACGTGTTTTTTTTTAATCCTCCGACTGAACGGCACACCTTCTATAGGTTGCACATATTCTGTTCTCAACAACACCTGTATCATAATTCACAAAGACTCGATTTCCGTGGCTTCCTTGATGGTTGAACAGACCTTCACGATTTAAGCATTGCCTCCTACATACAGACACAGACATGCAGACACAGACACATAGATATATAAATACACATACATATGTATGTGTATTTATATATACCTGTGAGTAATTATAGATACAGGTGTATGTGTGTGTGCGCATACTTAAACATATCAAAAGTAAATGGAAAATTAATTAAAATTTTCACTTCCAGTGGCCTAACGTGTAAAAATTTAGTCTAAAAAGACAATGTATTAGTCATATAGTGTACATTTAAACACATAAGGAATCCACTCAACATGCTAGAAAGAACAGCTAGGTTCTACAATCACAAAAATTAGAGATAAAATTCGACAGGAACGAAATGAAAAATAAAACCTTTTACCATCAAGTTTCCTGGACCAATTGGTTTCTGATTTTAGTTTAGCAAGCAAATAACATTTACTCACGAGGTAAATCCTTCATCAACAGGTACACCTTGGGTTAAATATATAAAAACACGAGACGATCAACCTATATGCCTCCCGCTTATATATCCTAATTGTTTTCAACATCTACTGCGCAGAGGCAGCCCTTCGCCGGCAATAAAAAACCGAAAATTATCGGCGAAGGACTGCGTCTGCGCAGTAGATTTTGAAAACAATTAGGATATATAAGCGGGAGGCATATAGGTTGATCGTCTCGTGTTTTTATATATTTAACCCAAGGTGTACCTGTTGATGAAGGATTTACCTCGTGAGTAAAGGTTATTTGCTTGCTAAACTAAAATCAGAAACCAATTGGTCCAGGAAACTTGATGGTAAAATGATTTTATTTTTCATTTCGTTCCTGTCGAATTTTATCCCTAATTTTTGGGGTTTACATACATACATACATACATACATATATATATATATGTATACATATATATATATATATATGCATACATATATATATATATATGTATACATATATATATATATGTATATATATATATATATGTATACATATATATATATATATATATGTATACATATATATATGTATACATATATATATATATATGTATACATATATATATATATATATGTATACACGTATATATATATATATGTATACATGTATATATATATATATATGTATACATGTATATATATATATATGTATACATATATATATATATAATATATGTATACATATATATATATAATGTATACATATATATATATAATATATATATGTATACATATATATATATCTAATATATGTATACATATATATATATGTATACTATATATATATATATATATGTTACATATATATATATATATATATATATATGTATACATATATATATATATATGTATATATATAATGTATATATGTATATATATGTATATATATGTATATATATATATATATATATATGTATCATATATATATATATAATATATATATATATATATATATATATATATATATATATATTATATATGTATGTATGTATGTGTGTATGTATGTATGTATATATGAACATATATGATGTTACTTGAAGCTATATACATTGGTGGCGTTCCTCTCACTTAATACTTGTCTACAAATTTTACAATTATTTAATCCACCAGAGCTTTTTCTAAAGCTGTTTCTGGAATAATTCTTTACACAAAGCTACTCATACAAGCTTTCAGACCAATTGTTTGTGATATATATTGGACTGGTTGATGTTCTAAGACTCCGTTTCTCACTTTCTCGCACTTTTCTTCGCCTCGCTCTCTTTATTTAACTCCCTTTCTCGCTACCTCTTTCTCGGTTCTTAGATACTGTTAAACGAGTTGTGTGAGGAAACCATGTGTCGGGAGATGTAGAAGATGCTTGCTAACTTTTATCTGAAGAAAAGAATTGCAAGCCGATATGTTATTAAACTGCAAACAACTTGCCGTCGTCATCATCTTCATCTTTGTCTTCATCATCACCTTCATCATCATCATCATCATCATCATCATCATCATCATCATCATCATCATCATCATCATCATCATCCTCATCATCATCATCACCAATACTATCGTCATCATCAGAATCTCTGTCATCGAAGCTAGAGTATTGTACCATTAGTTTGAAAATAACTACGTATAGATAGTGCTGATATGAAAATAAATCCTTTATAGTTTTCATAGTTGTTTTAAATTTCTTAGGCTTTTAAATGTGTTTGCCATTAATGTCTTCTTTTAAAAAAAAAAAAACAACACTTAAATTATCCGGTCAGTAAACAGTGTTCTGTGGTTTAACCAGGTGAACTACTTACTTACCTCGGCTGAATGTCTGTTTATTTAATGTACCCATATTATAAGTTAGGCATACGTCTACTCACACATGTACACTGAAGCACAAACTTACAAACATACACACACGTACACTCATACACTTGCGTACAAATTGAAAGTTGTTTATAACTAAAAAAGAAATACTGAATTAGGCGTGATGCCTGAGCAGGGAAGCTCACCTCAGCTAGATTTAACTGTACGACATATTGGTTATGTTATACGTATTGATAAATTGAAGCTTCCGAAGCTGTTACGTTATGCAGGATTTGTTTTTGTTAGGCATCCCTAGCACAAACGAAAACAAATTTTTCTTCATATCGCAAGGAGTAATTTTAGTTACTTGAAAATCAGCTCATGTGAAACATTTCGCACTGAACACCAAAGAATGGTTAGAAAATTCGAATTGTCCATGAAATGATTAGACGTTGTGTCGAAAACTTGCAAGCTATTTTATGGCAAAGTGTCGAGTGATAATGCGCAATCTCTGATGAATTACACTTGAATTACACTTTCAAAACCCAGCCGTAACATCCTTCAATCATCACACATCGTATTTCATGGAACTAACACGAGATATTTATATTTACAAACAGAATCAAAAGCACAAATAGAGCACTTTCGTCCTTTATGTCAGAAACGAAAGCGTCTTCATTTTTTCCTACTGGGCTGAAAATCTACTT
>NC_043002.1:26457495-26469995 GCF_006345805.1 Octopus sinensis | reverse complement strand
CTATTTTTTGCTAAAAATCTCTCTCACTCTCAAGGTGTTGAGCACAGGTGCATTGTTGTGATGAAACCACCAATCTCCACAGGTCGGGGCGTTTTCGTCTTACCGCGTCTCGCAAATGTTTCAAAACTGCCTAATAAAATGTCTGGTCAACAGTTTGACGAGGAGGAACAAATTCTGTGTGGACAATTCCTTTCGCATTGACTTCATTGGTGCTTCGCTTCCCTGTTGTAACTGTAGCACCACCTTTCGTCACCAATGGTGACTTTTGAATAAAGGTCCAGATCAAACCTCCAACTGTTCTGTCAGTGCACGACACGCATTCAGTCATGACCGCTTTTGATCTTCATTGAGTAAGGGAGGCACAAATTTTGTTGCAATCTTTTCGTTCGCAATTCCTCGCTCAAAACTCGTTGGCAGGAGTTCCAGGACACACCAACCCTATCGACAAGTTCATTAAATGTTCGGTGACGGTCATGCAACAGCAGTTCATGAATATTCGTGATGTTTTTTTTCGTTCAGATCAAAGTTCGCCCTGAATGAGATTGGTCTTCAAGCGACCATTCCTAAAACATGAAAACCACTTGTAAACTTGTGTTTTGCTCATGGCAGCGTCCTTGTGAGCTGTTTGAAACATGACAACTGTTTCGGCAGAAAACAGAATTTCACAGAAACACGTTGTTCTTTTTCAGTCATCGCAAAAATCGACGAACAAAGGAGAAGCACTGCAAAACAGAGGCGCACTACGTGACTGTTCGAAGCCAGCGGACAACGCCAGTCAACAAACTGATGCTTGAGAGTCACATCAAGTGACTTCTAGTGGTGGAAACCTGAAGTACAATGAGCTTGTCCCTCAGACAACGTTTCCGGTTACTTTTAGGTACTCCCTCGTACATACATGCATGTATGTACATATATATAAGCGTTGTTGAGGCTATGTGGATTCGAAACTGGCTTCAATACTGCATGGGTTCGAGTTGTGTCCTACGGCGCAACACTAGGGCAAATGCTTTCTGATATGGCCCTGAGTCGCTCCTAACTTTTGAATTAATTACGTAGACCAAGTTTCTTTGGAACTCTCTGGTGTGTGTGTGTGTGTGTGTGTGTGTGGTGTGTGGTGTGTGTGTGTGTGTGTGTGTATTTGTGCGTATTTGTAAGTGGAACTTTAAATTCTAGCAGATATTGATACTGTATACAGTAGCAATAACACTATTTAATACTCACGCATCATGTTACGAAGTTGCCATTAATGATTTCATTAAAGGAATCATATTTCATGAACATTAATCAATGACTGAGATATAAAGGAAATTTGAGGATGGTGTGCTTAATACATAGCTTTTTGTTTGTTGTTTGTGAAAAACAAGATGTGTAAACAATAACAGTATAAAAATATCTAAGACTGAATTCTTATATTCCTTCTTTCTATTATATCTTGTGGTACATAGTATAAAAGAGATATTGCTATTCAGTCTAACAGGTCGAATTCCTTTAATTGACGCTGAGAATCCTATAACACGAACTGATAATATTTTGCTTTAATAAATGACGCCATTAATAGAGATTTTTGACACATTTGATTGCCTTTATTTATCATTTATCATATTGATATATTGGTTCCTATCACGTTTACTGTTATCGAAATATATTGCAAATTATCGTGGATAGGTATGTTGGTCATTTGTACAGAACACGAAACATTTTTTCTTATCAAGCACACTGATAGTAAAACATTGCTGATTTTGTTTTAGTCATGATTGTATTGGGGTACTAAAATATTAAACAGCAAAACTACTAATAACAAAATATTCTAGGAATAAGACAGCATGACCACGTCAAGAAGACCCTCGCTGGTTACCTGGTCCATCAGATCCAATGACCAAATCATATCCAGAGGCCACTGTCTTCTTAAATAGATGCTTTGAATTACATATTATCCTTTACCTCCCACCAGTTTTTTTTATTGCTTTATTGTTTGTGAAGAAGGACCTACGTCCAAAATGTCAAATGTTGTATTATTACAACGCTTCAAAAGAGGGGAAATGGACGAATTAAATTAAGCTGGTGTGTGTGGAAGTAAAGCCGTACGGCAGGGACATAAGTTTTAACAAGCACAAGAAGGAATATAAATGTACGGACAGTAGTCCAACAAAGAAAGAAAGATCAGGCCTGGCCGAACACCGGTCACGTGGGGAGAGAAAAGAGAGACGTAGAGTTAGGGGGATAGAGGTATTAAGGAAGGGCGAGAGAAAAGTGAAAGAGACACAGTGAAGTGAAAGAGGGAAAGTGAGCATGAAGAGAAGACCAGGAAATGTGAGAGAGAGGGGACGAAAGAACGAAGAGTGAAATGAACGAAGTGTGAAAGGACTGAAAGAAAAACAAGAAAGAATGAAAGAATACAAAGAACAATAAAGTCGTACAAAATTTAGATTTTTATACTAACATATAAGAGACCAAAATGTACGTACGCTGCTATATTTTATATATAAAAAAGTACACAAATGGGACAAGAATGCAAAACAGCCAGAGAGTTAGGTGAAACAAAAAGAAGGAAAATAAAATATCCAGGCAGACGATACAAGGAAAACAAGGACGGATCATTCAGAGTTTTCTATCCTCAGTCGATACACGCACACACACACATATACTCGCAATCTCTCTCTCACACACACACACACACACAGAGCTCATCAGGGTACTGACCTGAATCTTCTGTTTATTGTCTATATAAACATTTCAAGCGTCATCAATCACAGCCTAATGAAAATATTCGCCAATTACTCCAAGCTCTAGTCTGGTCTACAAAAACAACAACCATATTCTTCTTCTTCAGGGGAACCATTCACAGCATCTAATAATATCAGAGATCTGGGAGTAGTTCTTTACCACAATCCCAGCTGCAGTGCCCAAATCAATAATAAGGTTGATATAATGTTGATATATAAGGTCGATATAGAATGAGCTCTTGGATCTTAAGAACCTTCCGGTTCAGAGAACAAGGTGTCATAATTCCTCTTTTCTCCTCCTTTGTACGGTCACAATTCGAATACTGCTGCTGTCTTTGGTCTCCTTACACGAGAAAAAATATTTTAAATTTGGATAACCCCAGAGGTCGTTCACTTAAAGAATTAAAGGCATAACTGATCTCGATTATTGGAACCGCCTTAAAGCACTGAAACTCTATTCTCTCCAGCGCCGTCGTGGGTGATACATCCTGTGCACTATGTGGAGAATATACCACCAGTATTGCCCAGACGACCTCAACATTAGTTTCAAAATTCATCCATGGCTAGAACCACGAGCCATACGTCCTCTGCCATACGTCCTAACAACACATAAATACACTGTAACACAATTTCTTTTCCCCAAGAAGTCCTATCCCAAAACAGATCAAAGAGAAAAGGATCTCTTCACTTTTAAACGGAATCTGGAAAATTTTCTTGAAAGTATACGCCAGATAAGCTACTTATACCTCGATACTACTCACTCAACAAGAACTCCTTACTCAGGTGTGTCTATGTAAAAGAAACTTGCTTCAAAACCATATGGCTCTTCATGGCGTGTGTGTGTGTGTTTGTGTGTAGGTGTATGAATATGTGAGTGTGCTTGTGTATAGTCAATTTAAAGAAACACAGAGAAAAGAAAAAAAAACAAACGAACGTGTGGATGTAGCACAATATATTAATAAGGTGTTCAGAGAAGGAAAGAATAGTAGGTTTATGTTTCGAGCATAGCTCTTCTTCGACACACATAAATGCATATAGTCAGTCTCGAGATTGATTAAAATTTCTCTCATGTAACTTCAAAACATGAAATATCACTTAAATTCCTACTTATAAATTCTATCGATGATGACATACAATTAAAGGAAAAAACATTTATAGACAATGTTAACAACTTTGAAATTCATCTCTATACATACTAAGTTTCAAAATATTAGCCACATTTTATCCAAAAAGTTTGTGCGTCATAAACTTTTCGAATTGCTATAACGATCAAAGTTAAACTTGATCATATACCTATAAATATTTCACATAGGCACGATGAAAAATATAAAAATGCTCTAGAACTAATGTATAAATATAAGGACAGCTGTAATATAACATGTACTGATATATAAATCATATACATAGATACACACACAAAAATGTTTCATATAGGAGTGGTTGTATGGTTGTATGGTAAGAAGCTTGATTCCCAACCGCATGAACCCGGTTTCGACTACTGGGTGGCACCCAGGGCAAGTGTCATTTATTATAGCTTTGGGTCTACCAAACAGTTCTGTGTGAATTTGTTTGAACAAAAGAGAAAAATGACATTTCGTGTGTGTGTGTGTGTGTGTGTCCTTGTTCGCGACAACCGCTTGACAACTACTGATGGTGTGTTTAGAACACTGTAAGGTAGTGGTTTGACAAGAAGCGCCGATAGAATAAGTACCAGACTTTAAAAAGTCTACTGGAAAATATTCATTCGGTTAAAACATTCTACAAAGCGTTGCCCTAGCATGGCCGCAGTCTAGTGACTGAACACGTAAAAGATAAATGATATATATATATATATATATATATATATATATGAGAGTCCCTCTGTGTGTGCGGGTGTGTGTGCGTAGCCATGTAAATAACTTTGTCTGATAGTCTCTCTTGCTTTGGTTACGTTATACATATGAGGATATTAAGAATTTATATATAGATATAAAGGTAATATTTCACTTTACGATAGACAGGAGAGAAATTTCTTGAGATTGAAATATATGTATACAAGTCTTTACGTCCGTGTGTGTGTATATATGACTGTGAGTATAGTAGCGGTTGTGTACATGTATGTATGTGTATATCGATATATATATATATATATATGTATATATATATACTTTGATACTTTGATACTTTAATAGGTTTCGGCCATTATTGGCCCAGGCCATGTCTAACTTAATAGCACCACCTGGTGAAGTCTTTCAAGTCAGAATTTGGGCACTATGGCCCACTCAAGTAGAGAGTTATTGTTTACAGAGACATATCCGGGTGTAGGGGGTTTATCCGGGATTTCTTGAAGGAATCTGTCCAAAGACTTCTTGAACCCTATAGGGTCAGTTTCTGTTTTAATGTGTTTTGGTGTAATGTTAAAGAGAGCGGGGCCAATTGAGGTGAAATAATTGTGCCGTATTGTTGTTATGAGATGAGAGTGCGATTTTTGTTTTGGGCGGATGGCACGGGGCCCAAGCCTTGGATGTACCCTGAAGGTGATGCCAACATCATTTGGGCAATGCTGATGGAATATTTTCCACATCATGCAGATGATGTAGCGCTCACGACGACGTTGGAGAGAATAAAGTTTTAGCTTTACTAGTCGACCCCAATAGTCGAGGCCTGTCATGCCATCTATCTTTTTGTGATTGCCCTTTGAGGTGCTTCAACTTTTATGATACCTTGTATTGTGTGGGGAGACCACAGTGGACAACAGTATTCAAGTGGGGTCGGACAAAAGTGGAGAAGAGAAGGATAATGGTGTGGATATCTCTCGACTGGAAAGTTCTGAGAATCCAGGAACACATTCTGCGGGCCATGTCAACTTTGGTGTTTATATGAGTGGCCCAGCTTATGTTGTTGTCCACAATTACTCCAAGTCTCTGATGTTGTTGGACGCTGCGAGAGTTTCACCTGAAGGAAGGGAGTATGGGAGTTTCAGGGCATCCTCTTTTCCAAAGTGGATTAACTCAAATTTATCTTCGTTCAGCAGCATATTGTTTTTTTCTGCCCATTGGATAACAGCCAGTAGATCTGACTGAAGGCATGTCCGGTCACTCGCCTCATTTATGACCTTCTGTAGCTTGGAATCATCTGCAAAAATGTTTATGTTGCTGTGCTTGATAATGTCATTAATGTCATTAATGTAAATGATGAAAAGAAGTGGACCCAGCACAGTGCCTTGCGGAACGCCACTACTGACTTTGGCTGGGCTTGATTTTACCCCTTCAACTACAACATGTTAAGATCTGTCTGTCAGGAAACACTTGATCCATTTCAGTAACTTTCCAGAGACACCAATGTTGGATAGTTTTTTCAATAGGATCTTGTGATCGACCCTGTCGAAGGCCTTACTGAAATCAAGGTAGATGACATCGGTGTTGGAGCCCTCTCCCAAAGCTCTCAAAATGTCATCAAAGTGATGCAGGAGCTGCGTTAGGCAGTCCCTTCCATTACGGAACCCATGTTGGTTGGAGATCAGCCGTCTGTTGTTTTCCAGAAATTGGGTTATTCGAGATCTCACCACCCTCTCAAATACCTTGATGATATGAGAGGTGAGTGAGATCGGACGGTAGTTCACTGCAAGGGACTTGTTTCCCTTTTTGAAAACTGGGACAACAGACTGGGACAGAAGGTTTTTTGGAATATAGCCAGCATCCAGTGAGTTTCTCCACAGATTAGCAAGGGGAGATGCAAGTTGGTGTCGACACACCTTCAGGACACAAGCAGGGAACCTATCGGGGTCTACTGCTGAATTGTGTTTTATTTCGTTTATCGCCGCTAAGACATCAGGGGCACTAAACGTTATGTCCGATATAGTGTGTTGGGGGTTGACATCACTGATACAGCCCAGATCGGCCATATCAGGATTGCTGAAAACAGAGCAGTATTGTTTCTGCAGTATCTCGGCCATGGATTTGGCATTATCTTGGAGAGTGCCAGTTTCGTCAATTAGAGGGCCAACAGTGGGGACAGTGACCCTGCGTTTCCTCGCAAATGAAAAGAACACTTTGGGGTTGAGTTTGATTTTTTCAATGGCCCACTTCTCCTCAGCTGATCTTTGGTTATTGATGAGGGTCTTCATGCATTGTTGGAGGTTATATTTTTTGGATTCAAGCAGTGCGATAGCCGTCGAATGTGTGTGTTGCTGTTGGCAGTACTTTAGTTTGTTAATTTTTTTGTTTGTTCTTTTTATTTTTCTGATAATGTTTTTTTCTGTTTTGGGGGATTCTGCACTTTTTGTTCACAGGTCTTGGTGGGGAGTGTTTTGCACATATGTCTGTTACGGTGTCTACAAAGATCTGCCAATATGTTTTATGGTTGGTGGAGATGTGTGTATGTGTAAAGGACCAGTCCACATGTGATAGCTCGTTCCTGATTGCATCCCAGTTGGCATTATGGAGATCCATGTTGTCAAATGGGTGGGCTGGAGGGAGGTCACTAGGATTAGCTTTCGGCTGGTGGAATTTCATGTTACAGAGAACCATGTCATGGTCTGAAAGAAGGGTTTTTTCCACTGTAACGTTATGTATAGTGTTAGTGCGGTTACTAAACACTAGGTCCAAAATGTTCTCATGTCTTGTTGGTGCAAGGACAAGTTGGGACAAGAAAAACTCATTCGTAAAGTCGAAAAGTGACTCTGCTGCTTCTTTGTCAGCGGTTGAGGCGGGAGTGCTTGGTTTCAAACAGTTTGTAGTCCAGTCAACACAGGGTAGATTGAAGTCTCCCATCATGAGTATGTTGCTCGAATGGCACTGTTGAATAAAGCACTTAATGCTGTTGAGGCATTCTTTAAAGCACAGTATGGGTGTTTGGGGCGGCCTATAGAGCCCAATTACTGTCAGGTCATTGGCTTTGTTGTGCACGGTGACTGATTCACAGTAGCCGTTGGAGAATATACTATTTCCATCTGCCGTAAATGAATCATGCAGGAAAATGGCAGTTCCACCCTTCCTCCTGCCGATACGATCCGCGCGGATGGTTGTGAAATTCTTCACTCTCACTTCGGCTTCCAAGTGGGAGTTGTCAAGGTGGGTCTCAGTGAGAATGAAGAAAGGGATGTGGTGTGAATGGTTACCAACCCAGTCTTCAATGAATTGGACCTTCCATTTTTGTGCATTGATGGAAGGGCTGACACCTTGTGCATTGAATAGGAATGTGGAGGTTAGTGTAGTGGCTGGTTTTGACTGTTGCAGGGGGCTTGGATTTTTTGTGTGTGTTAGTGGCAGCAATGTGGGGAATTGGTGCACTGGGGTAATAGCATAGGATGGTGTTGAGTGATGGCTAGAATGTTTTTGTGTATCTCTTTTGCCATGTTCAACATGGCTAAAAAAGAATTTTCCTGCTTAGGGAGCAGTTTTTGGCTGGAGGTGTGGTTGTACTGTTGGATAGGGTTGTAGTTTCCACTTTTGTTGTTGTTGTTTTTGTGTCTTCCTGAAAAGACTGGACCAGCATTACTGCAGCATGGTGTGTTTATATTCTTATTTTTATTCAGGTTTGTGTGTTGGCTTGAAGCCCCGTTTCTGTTTGTGCGTCGGGTCCCTGGAAGATGAGTGAAGGGACAGTCACTCAGCAGACATGTTCTCTCACGTTGGGAATACCGGCAGATTTTGGGACTCCGAGTTGTGTGTGTTTTGAATTTCGATTTACTATTTGGTGGTGTTGATGTTATTGTGGGATGCGTGCTTTGGCCTTGGCCGGTAGTGCGTCTAGTGCCGGGTAGATGCGTGAAGATGCAGTCACTATTTGTGCAGAGTCTCTGGCGCAGAGAATAGCGGCATATTTTGGGATTTCTTGTTTGTGCCGTGGGGGGCGCATTCTGCTTCCTATGTTTCTTTAAGTTTTTGTTACTGCAGTAGTATTGAGGTGGTGATGTGGAGGAAGAGGGCAGTGGTTTCTTATTTGGTTTTTTGTTGGTATTTTTGGTGATAGAAGACGATGGTGGCAGCGGTGGTGATGATGATGATGATAATTGTGGTGGTTGCCGTGAGAGCGGTGAAAAGATACTGGCATTTAGTGAATCATCTAGTAAGCTAGAGTTGAGGAGTGGCTGTTGTTGTTCTTGTTGCTGTGGCTGTTGTTGTTGTTGTTGTGCTTGACCCATGTTAGGGTCAGCCATTGTGCTGGGAGCCAGGAGTGGCTCATTCTGTTGTTGTTGTTGTTGTGGCTGCTGGTTTTCTAGCTGTTGATGTTCTTGAACTGTGAAAATATGAAGAAGCTTTTCATAATGGCCTTTTGTCAGTTTGAAAGATTCTTCGATATGTTTCAGCTTGCTACGAATCTGTTTGACGGATCGTGTGTTGACCACTTGTGATGTTTTTTCGGCAATCTCATTCAAACACAAAACATTTAGATTTTCTGTTTGGGAAAGAGAGAACCAAGTGTTTATTAAAACATCAATTTCGTTATCAGACCAATTTCGTCTGTTGCAGGCCTGCAAGTTAGTCATGTTTGTTTTTCTTTTGTTTGTTTTCCTTTTGATTTTTGAAAATATATATATTCTTTCTTGGGAGTTAAAGAAGTGTATATATATATAAATGTATATATATATATATATATATATATATATATATATATATATATATACGTATCGGTTGATTTCCAAGAGAATATTTACAAACCCTATAGAAAGCCCAGCGATAGACTTAGTTATATTAATGTAGGTTCCTGCCACCACCGACCATAGCGTTTAAGAATTGAGTTAATAATATTAGTAGAATTTCTGGCCTCTCCTCCAATATAAACATATTTGATAATGTTGCCCCCTATCTATGTAACAATGCCCTCAAAGTTAGTAGATTTAAAGAGGAACTAGTTTTCATCTCTGCTGTTAGACCAGAAATAAAGAAAAGGAAACACAGAGAAAGGAAAATCATCTGGTTCACACCCTCTTACTTTTCTGAGGTAACCTTTATTGTAGGTAAATATTTTTTGTCACTTATAGATAGACATTTTCCAATACTTCACAAATATAGAAAACTCTTTAATAGGCATAACCTAGAAATTAATTTTAGTTCCACCCTAAAATTTAAAAGCATAATCGCGCACAATACAACACAACACCATGAAGCCGGCTGTTCCTACAGGAATAAAGACATGTGTCCACTAAATGGAGCCTGTATTACTGAGGCCATTATTAATGAAGCTACTGTAAATTCCACGAACCAAAATAATGCAGTTTCATTCAAGAGATATGTGGGTCTCACAGAGGGAAATTTTAATGCAAGATTAATCAATCATTCCTTAAAATTCAAACACTGGAATAAACGGAAGACTACTAAATTATTAAGTTATATATGGCTTTTAAAAGAACAAGGTGTCAATTATAGTATTTACTGGAAGATCTTAGACAAGAGTAGTGGTGAGTGTGGTCTTTGTAACATGGAAAGCTGGTGTGTGTGTTTATGTGTGTATGTGTGCCTATGTGTGTCTGTGTGTTCAATTATACTTACAAGCGTATACGAATAAGTGTACGTTAAATGTACATTTATCGTGTCTCAGTCTCTTATCCTATGCACCCTTGTGCTAGAGTGTGTACATTTATTTAATAATGTGCAGATGGAGTTACATATATTATTTCTAACATTAGACTGTGGCCATGCTCCATCGTGCAGAATTTTTAGTCCGATGTATGGACCCAAGTACTTATTTTCTTATGCATAGTAATTATTCTATCGTTCTCTTTTGCTGAATTGCTAGGTTACGTGGGCGTAAAGAAAGTATAACGGGCTGTCAAGCCAGGGCTAGGGACAATCACAGGCAAAAGCACACACATCTATATAGATGTAATACACACACACAGTTACCCATTTCTTTGTTGCCCACAAGGAGCTAAACATAGAGGGGACAAACAAAAACATACAAAGGGACTAAGTCGATTACATCGACCCCAGTGCGTAACTGGTACTTAGTTTATCGACCACCGAAACGATGAAAGGCAAAGTCGACCTCGGCGGAACTTGAACTCAGAACATAACGGCAGACGAAATACCTATTTCTTTATTACCCACAAGGGGCTAAACATAGAGGGGACAAACAACCACAGACATGGTATTAAGTCGATTACATCGACCCCAGTGCGTAACTGGTACTTAATTTATCGAGCCCGAAAGGATGAAAGGCAAAGTCGACCTCGGCGGAATTTGAACTCACAACGTAACGGCAGCCGAAATACCGCTAAGCATTTCGCCCGGCGTGCTAACGTTTCTGCCAGCTCGCCGCCTTCATATACACAGTTTACGTCTGCCAAATGCACTCAGAAGGCTTTATTCGGCCTGAGGATAGCACTTAACTTGAAACCATGCGATTGGGGAGCAAACTTCTTACCACACAGCTACGCTTGTGTGTGTATATCTATATGAGTCGTTTTATGTCACGCAATGCTTGAAAATACATACACACATTCTGTGTGTATGTCATCTGTTTATTTCTCCTCGTCGGAGTGGAGTATATGATTTTTTCTCTGGTATAATTTATCATCTGTCACCACCTTTGCACATCTCTCCCAGACCCTTTTCAAAAGCACATGGGGACACACGCCCAAACACACACACATACATACAGGTCGGTCGCCACTAGTCAAATCTAGCAAAATGTTCCTGATCTTAAAGTCTTAATGACCTTCTTCAATGGTGTTGTTTCATTCTCTCTCTCTCTCTCTCTCTCTCTCTCTCTCTCTTCGCACATCTAGTCTGTCTTCTCTTCATCTTCTCTTCTTTCTGTCAATACGTGTATATCTTTGTGATTGTATGTATGTGTCGGGTCTCTGTGTGCATGTGTATGTATGTTAGAATATGTATATGTATATGTGTGTGTGTGTATATGCATACAGGATAAACATATATACATACATGGGTAACTTGTCATCACAATATATTTTTATTTTGAGCATGCACACTGTTTGTTTTTGATTTTGTTGACTACTCAGTATAGTAGGGTCAGTTGGGCACCGTCTGTGAGAAAAACAGCACCATGACGCAATTCAGTCCCACAGTAATTTGGAAACGACATGCTGTACTGCTTGACATTCGTGCTGGAAGCTCCAATACAAAGCCGTTTGGTGTGTTGGTCGTCAATCTGGGTTCCCAAAACATGTAACAAGAATGATAAAAATCAAACATCCAGTCCACATCATGGTGTTTGGAGTGATTACTAGTGATGGCGACATTATACTTCCATTCATCTTCCAACAATCCAGTCCACATCATGGTGTTTGGAGTGATCACTAGTGATGGTGACGCTACGCCTCCATCCTTCTTCTCACATGGCTTCAGACTCACCACGGGAACCTAAATCGAGTGCGTGGATGAGGTTGTGCTGAGCTAGGTCAAGAGGATGGCTGCTGGAAGACCATATATCTGGAAACAGGAGTACCCAGTCATGGCTGTCTGACAATTTTCACCCCTAAAATCTGGCCACTTAACTCCCCAGACTGCAACCACCTTGATTATTATGTGTGGGCTCAGTTGAGCGAGAGACCAACAAGACTCCTTGTAACACTAATGATGAACTGAAGAGCATTGACCAACTGAAACAAGGAGACCGTCCAGAAGAGTTGCAAGAGATTGTGAAGTTGTCTGGAGGTTGTGGTTGAAGCCAATGGTTTCATATTATTGAACCGCCTTTTGCTTCCCCATCCCCACATAATCCGTACCCCACTTATTCATCCCACAACCACACTTTTTTTTGTTTATCCTGATATATATATATATATATATATATATATATATATATATAAATATATAGATAGATAGATGA
>NC_043002.1:26412495-26454995 GCF_006345805.1 Octopus sinensis | reverse complement strand
GGCACTTTTCATGAAAACATATTCCTCGATATTGCAGAAATAGAATGCCTCTATACATTACCATATTAAAACGGTTATATTACCAATCTTCAGGTCTATCTTATATGAACTTATTTTGTTACTTACATCCTATATTAAGACATGTCAAACTAAAATTATATAACTAGAAGTTGTTGGAATAGTTTTACTTCAGTAAATAATGAACGGAAATGTGGAATAAAAGTAGAAAGGAGAAATGTTAGTAAAAAGAAATTTTAACTTATCTGTATGGTAATTTTCTCTCCATGAATTAAACATGGCTACTAGCAATCGTATATAAGCCACTGACGAGTAATTTCTGACGACTCAGATTTTTCTAATATGAATGTCTTGTCTTTCTGTACGAGACAATTTGTATAGTAACATGAATAATAAAAACTATTATCCATTTTAACGTCTAATCTCCTACATTTACATAAGTTAAGTTATATACTTAATATTTCTAGATAACTTTCCATATCTACACAGATTTACACTACTATATTCAAAAGCAAAGTATGAAGAAACGTTAGAAATCTCTGGAAATTACTCCAATTAAAGGACGAACTCACGTTCAACACTTTACGATATATATATATATATATATATATATATATATATATATATATATACAAGTATGGCTGTGGGGTAAGAAGTTTGCTTTCCATTTCGGTAACGGTAGAACTGTTTGTACTGACAGACTAGGGGCATACGCCAAGATAAAGCAATTTGCTGTATATGGTTCTACCTAATATATCAATGCTGTTTAGCTCCTCCTTCTTCTCCCCTTCCTCCTTCTCCTCCTCCTCCTCTTCCTTCTTTTTCTTAGTCCTCTTCTTTTTCTTCTCCCTCTTCTTCTGCACGTTTTCCTCCTCTCCCTCCCTTTCTCCTCCTTCTCTTCCTTCTTCTACTTCTCCTCATCCTTCTTTTTCTTCGTCTTCTTCTGCCTATTCTTTCTCTTCTTTGCCCTCTACTTCTTCACTTTCGTCTTCCTCTGCTCACTTTTCTCCTCCTCCCTGTCCTCCTCCTTCTTTTTCTTCTTCTTCTTCTCCTTCTTCTCCTTTTACTCCACTTATTTTCCCTCTACTTCCCCTTCCTTTTCGTCTTCTGCTCGTTTTTTCCATCCTCCATGTCTTTTCCTCCGCCTTCTCTTCCTCCTCATTCTTCCTTTTTGTCATCTCATCATGGCTTTTGCTTTCCCATCCCCACATAATCTGTACCCCACTTATTCATCCCACAACCACACTTTTTTTTTCATCTTGATATAAGCCTGAAAATAAGGTCAGGAAGACACACAGTATGACAGCACACCTTTGATGCAAGTCTGATAGAGTGCTTCTCTAAAGTCTAAAACTGCAAACAGTACGTAAATGTTCTCTTCGAACGTTTGTGCAAACAGGCGTTGCAAATAGAGTAGGTACAAAAACAATTGTAACGAATCATTAAAGATGCGTTAAAGCGTTAAAGAATTTTCTGTCTACTGATATACCTGTGTGTGTGTGTGTGTGTGGTGTGTGTGTGTGTGTGTGTGTGTTTGTGTGTATGTATATGCATATATCCATATATATATATATATATATATATATATATATATATATTTATATATATGTATATGTATATATATGTTATATATATATGTGTGTATATATATATATATATATATATATATATATATACATATATATACAAACATTTACATATATAAATATGCATACGTGCATATATACACACATACACGTGTGCACGCACCTATGCACGCACAACCAGAATGAGCAACTTCAATTTCTGATATGCTGATGTGATAAACATGAAAATATATTCAGATATATGATCATTATAATTTACAACGTAGTTATCGATTTAATTGAATGAATCATCTTTCATAAACATTAATCAGAGACTGAGATTGAAAGATAATTCAAAGACGATGTGTTTAAGATATAACTTCTCTCCTTATTACGCCATGTTGCTAATGAATCATTCATCTATAACGAATAGCTTTTAGGCGTTTTTAATTGATATTGTTATCAAGCAAGAAAATATGATAAAGTGTGCTTTAATAAATGGCGCCATTAATAATAATTTTCACTGTTTTCCTTGTCTTTATCGATCGTTTATTTTCATATTGGTGTGTTCGTTTCTATCATGTTTGCAATTATGGAAGTCTGTTTTAAACGAGCGCAGGCAGTTCTGTTGTGCATTTCTACAAATACGGGCGAATTTAGTTTATTTTGCTTTTTAACAAGAATGCTGATAACATACTTGTTCATAATCCAATGCTTTTAATAGATATCGTCAAAATCTTACATTCATAAACAGCCTCATAACAGGACTACGGCGAAGAAAATAATCTAAAGCTAAAGAAACTACGGTTTTTCCTATATATATATATCTGTAATTCTCATGCTGTCACCTTAAAGGTAATATAGTTCTGTTTGTATATATATGCATACGCATAAGCAGAATTATACAGAAAAGGATGGATGCAAATATGCTTGTAGGGCATGATCGTTAAAAGTACTGTGAGATAAAAAAAGAACCTGGATTTATGCAGTATTTCTCTCGACTCGTCTGGAATTTTCTCTTTTTTACGGAAAGATTGACTCAAATTGCCATCATTTGAGCTCGCTGAAACTGGTGAAGAAGTCAGAGGGTAATACGGCTGTATGAATAATAACTGTATCAAAAGTTATGGTTGCAATAGACCAGTAATTATTATGTGAATTATTTCTCTTTGATCATGTTCAATTATGCAAATTACCTAGGCCACAAATGTGCTCTACACCTTTATGCATAAGTCAAGTTCTCTTGGTTACTAGAGATAAGGTCGAATGATTATCGGGTTAATAATGGTTTTTGAGCCAGAAATTGATGTCCACGAGTGTCCTCTTATCTGCAGAATATACGTCTATTTTTTGAGAACTCGGAAGATTTTCTTGATTTTTGAGATGATTATAACCCTTCACAAGAGTAGCTAGTCTTAGAGTCGGAAATACCGAAAATTTATATTTCGTTTTTGGATTTGGTTTGCAAGATTCTTTATATCAGTTCGTGTGTTGAAGCATATTCTGTTGTGTCTGGGGAAAGTCATTTTCTTTTTGTGCTTAATAATTCAACACACTCACCGGTAAAATTTCCACTTATTTATTTTTATTTTCCTAAAATTCTTTTTACCTAAAATTTTGCAACCTTTTCAATAGTCTTGACTCTGAAAAAGTCTGAAAAAGACTATTGAAAAGGATGCAAGACGCAACGAAAATTTTAGGAAAATGAAAATAAGTGGAAATTTTACAGGTGAGTGTGTTTAATTATTAAGCACAAAAAGAAAATGACTCTCCCCAGACACAGCAGAATACTGAGAATTTACTTTATATGATACTTGATATACCTGTACTATATGTATATATATGGCAACTTGAGAAAGTGTTTTCTACTATAGCCTCGGGACGATCAAAGCCTTGTGAGCAGATTTGGTAGAGGGAAACTGAAAGAAGACCGTCATATATATATGAATGTGTGTGAGTGTGTGTGTTTTTGTTTATGTGTTTGTGATTGATCCCCCCCCTGCCCAACATCGCTTGACAACCGATGCTGGTGTGTTTACATCCCCGTAACTTAGCGGTTCGGCAAATGAACCGATTGGATAAGTACTACGCTTATAAAGAATAAGTCCTGGGGTAGATTCACTCGACTAAAGGCGGTGCTCCAGCAATGCCGCAGTCAAATGACTGAAACAAATAAAGAGAATAAAAACGAAAAAATAAAAGAGAAATATATATATATATATATATATATATATTTATAATTAATCAAATAGGGGGCAAGGAAAATTTTGTAGAATTTTATTGCCACCAGCGGCCCAGTGGGAAAAAATTAAATAGTCATAGACCATTTTTAAGTTCAACATTAACAATTAGGAACGGCCATAATAGGCCATTCACCCACTAGAAATAACAGCCAAAGCTTCTACCGCAAATAAAGATTAATTCCGTAAACAGGAGAAAATTAAAAAAACATTTACCCTGTTTATTTCTTGTACGGTTACCGTTTCATCCGCTGTTTAATGGTAAACTAACCTGATTAAATTAAATCAAGCCAATCTTCCATAAGCCCTCGGATTCTTCAGCAAGAAATAGCTCAAGTCGGAACAGATATTTACACGAGGCATACCCTATCTTGCCAAGTCAATATCTGACCTAAAATTTTCAAATCGTCGCACTCGCGCCAAATTTATCGGCAGCAAATAAATATCAGCCGTCGATTCCATTACGGAATTAACCAAAAAATTCATATTAATCAATATAGGGTAAGGAAAATTTTGTAGAATTTTATTGCCACCAGCGGCCCAGTGGGAAAAAATTAAATAGTCATAGACCATTTTTAAGTTCAACATTAACAATTAAGGAACGGCCATAATAGGCCATTCACCCACTAGAAATAACAGCCAAAGCTTCTACCGCAAATAAAGATTAATTCCGTAAACAGGAGAAAATTAAAAAAACATTTACCCTGTAATTTCTTGTACGGTATACCGTTTCATCCGCTGTTTAATGGTAAACTAACCTGATTAAATTAAATCAAGCCAATTCCATAAGCCCTCGGATTCTTCAGACAAGAAATAGCTCAAGTCGGAACAGATATTTACACGAGCATACCCTATCTTGCCAA
This sequence comes from Octopus sinensis, assembly GCF_006345805.1. Taxonomy (NCBI): domain Eukaryota; kingdom Metazoa; phylum Mollusca; class Cephalopoda; order Octopoda; family Octopodidae; genus Octopus; species Octopus sinensis. Next base: position 26,450,309 of record NC_043002.1, on the reverse strand, counting down.
GTCAATATCTGACCTAAAATTTTCAAATCGTCGCACTCGCGCCAAATTTATCGGCAGCAAATAATATCAGCCGTCGATTCCATTACGGAATTAACCAAAAAATTCATAATTATCAATATAGGGTGGCAAGGAAAATTTTGTAGAATTTTATTGCCACCAGCGGCCAGTGGGAAAAAATTAAATAGTCATAGACCATTTTTAAGTTCAACATTAACAATTAAGGAACGGCCATAATAGGCCATTCACCCACTAGAAATAACAGCCAAAGCTTCTACCGCAAATAAGATTAATTCCGTAAACAGGAGAAAATTAAAAAAACATTTACCCTGTAATTCTTGTACGGTATACCGTTCATCCGCTGTTTAATGGTAAACTAACCTGATTAAATTAAATCAAGCCAATCTTCCATAAGCCTCGGATTCTTCAGCAAGAAATAGCTCAAGTCGGAACAGATATTTACACGAGGCATACCCTATCTTGCCAAGTCAATATCTGACCTAAAATTTTCAAATCGTCGCACTCGCGCCAAATTATCGGCAGCAAATAAATCAGCCGTCGATTCCATTACGGAATTAACCAAAAAATTCATAATTAATCAATATAGGGTGGCAAGGAAAATTTTGTAGAATTTTATTGCCACCAGCGGCCCAGTGGGAAAAAATTAAATAGTCATAGACCATTTTTAAGTTCAACATTAACAATTAAGGAACGGCCATAATAGGCCATTCACCCACTAGAAATAACAGCCAAAGCTTCTACGCAAATAAAGATTAATTCCGTAAACAGGAGAAAATTAAAAAAACATTTACCCTGTAATTTCTTGTACGGTATACCGTTTCATCCGCTGTTTAATGGTAAACTAACCTGATTAAATTAAATCAAGCCAATCTTCCATAAGCCCTCGGATTCTTCAGCAAGAAATAGCTCAAGTCGGAACAGATATTTACACGAGGCATACCCTATCTGCCAAGTCAATATCTGACCTAAAATTTTCAAATCGTCCGCACTCGCGCCAATTTATTTATCGGCAGCAAATAAATATCAGCCGTCGATTCCATTACGGATTAACCAAAAAATTCATAATTAATCAATATAGGGTGGCAAGGAAAATTTTGTAGAATTTTATTGCCACCAGCGGCCCAGTGGGAAAAAATTAAATAGTCATAGACCATTTTTAAGTTCAACATTAACAATTAAGGAACGGCCATAATAGGCCATTCACCCACTAGAAATAACAGCCAAAGCTTCTACCGCAAATAAAGATTAATTCCGTAAACAGGAGAAAATTAAAAAAACTTTACCCCGTAATTTTTGTACGGTATTTCTTGTACGGTATACCGTTTCATCCGCTGTTTAATGGTAAACTAACCTGATTAAATTAAATCAAGCCAATCTTCCATAAGCCCTCGGATTCTTCAGCAAGAAATAGCTCAAGTCGGAACAGATATTTACACGAGGCATACCCTATCTTGCCAAGTCAATATCTGACCTAAAATTTTCAAATCGTCGCACTCGCGCCAAATTTATCGGCAGCAAATAAATATCAGCCGTCGATTCCATTACGGAATTAACCAAAAAATTCATAATTATCAATATAGGGTGGCAAGGAAAATTTTGTAGAATTTTATTGCCACCAGCGGCCCAGTGGGAAAAAATTAAATAGTCATAGACCATTTTTAGTTCAACATTAACAATTAAGGAACGGCCATAATAGGCCATTCACCCACTAGAAATAACAGCCAAGCTTCTACCGCAAATAAGATTAATTCCGTAAACAGGAGAAAATTAAAAAAACATTTACCCTGTAATTTCTTGTACGGTATACCGTTTCATCCGCTGTTTATGGTAACTAACCTGATTAAATTAAATCAAGCCAATCTTCCATAAGCCCTCGGATTCTTCAGCAAGAAATAGCTCAAGTCGGAACAGATATTTACACGAGGCATACCCTATCTTGCCAAGTCAATATCTGACCTAAAATTTTCAAATCGTCGCACTCGCGCCAAATTTATCGGCAGCAAATAAATATCAGCCGTCGATTCCATTACGGAATTAACCAAAAAATTCATAATTAATCATATAGGGTGGCAAGGAAAATTTTGTAGAATTTTATTGCCACCAGCGGCCCAGTGGGAAAAAATTAAATAGTCATAGACCATTTTTAAGTTCAACATTAACAATTAAGGAACGGCCATAATAGGCCATTCACCCACTAGAAATAACAGCCAAAGCTTCTACCGCCAATAAAGATTAATTCCGTAAACAGGAGAAAATTAAAAAAACATTTACCCTGTAATTTCTTGTACGGTATACCGTTTCATCCGCTGTTAATGGTAAATAACCTGATTAAATTAAATCAAGCCAATCTTCCATAAGCCCTCGGATTCTTCAGCAAAAATAGCTCAAGTCGGAACAGATATTTACACGCAGGCATACCCTATCTTGCCAAGTCAATATCTGACTAAATTTTCAAATCGTCGCACTCGCGCCAAATTTATCGGCAGCAAATAAATATCAGCCGTCGATTCCATTACGGAATTAACCAAAAAATTCATAATTAATCAATATAGGGTGGCAAGGAAAATTTTGTAGAATTTTATTGCCACCAGCGGCCCAGTGGGAAAAAATTAAATAGTCATAGACCATTTTTAGTTCACATTAAAATAAGGAAACGGCCATAATAGGCCATTCACCCACTAGAAATAACAGCCAAAGCTTCTACGCAAATAAAGATTAATTCCGTAAACAGGAGAAAATTAAAAAAACATTTACCCCGTAATTTCTTGTATACGGTATTTCTTGTACGGTATACCGTAATGGAATCGACGGCTGATATTTATTTGCTGCCGATAAATTTGGCGCGAGTGCGACGATTTGAAAATTTTAGGTCAGATATTGACTTGGCAAGATAGGGTATGCCTCGTGTAAATATCTGTTCCGACTTGAGCTATTTCTTGCTGAAGAATCCGAGGGCTTATGGAAGATTGGCTTGATTTAATTTAATCAGGTTAGTTTACCATTAAACAGCGGATGAAAACGGGTATACCGTACAAGAAATTACAGGGTAAATGTTTTTTTAATTTTCTCCTGTTTACGGAATTAATCTTTATTGCGGTAGAAGCTTTGGCTGTTATTTCTAGTGGGTGAATGGCCTATATGGCCGTTCCTTAATTGTTAATGTTGAACTTAAAAATGGTCTATGACTATTTAATTTTTTCCCACTGGGCCGCTGGTGGCAATAAAATCTACAAAATTTTCCTTGCCACCCTATATTGATTAATTATGAATTTTTTGGTTAATTCCGTAATGGAATCGACGGCTGATATTTATTTGCTGCCGATAAATTTGGCGCGAGTGCGACGATTTGAAAATTTTAGGTCAGATATTGACTTGGCAAGATAGGGTATGCCTCGTGTAAATATCTGTTCCGACTTGAGCTATTTCTTGCTGAAAAATCCGAGGGCTTATGGAAGATTGGCTTGATTTAATTTAATCAGGTTAGTTTACCATTAAACAGCGGATGAAACGGTATACCGTACAAGAAATTACAGGGTAAATGTTTTTTTTAATTTTCTCCTGTTTACGGAATTAATCTTTATTTGCGGTAGAAGCTTTGGCTGTTATTTCTAGTGGGTGAATGGCCTATTATGGCCGTTCCTTAATTTAATGTTGAACTTAAAAATGGTCTATGACTATTTAATTTTTTCCCACTGGGCCGCTGGTGGCAATAAAATTCTACAAAATTTTCCTTGCCACCCTATATTGATTAATTATGAATTTTTTGGTTAATTCCGTAATGGAATCGACGGCTGATATTTATTTGCTGCCGATAAATTTGGCGCGAGTGCGACGATTTGAAAATTTTAGGTCAGATATTGACTTGGCAAGATAGGGTATGCCTCGTGTAAATATCTGTTCCGACTTGAGCTATTTCTTGCTGAAGAATCCGAGGGCTTATGGAAGATTGGCTTGCTGATTTAATTAATCAGGTTAGTTTACCATTAACAGCGGATGAAACGGTATACCGTACAAGAAATTACAGGGTAAATGTTTTTTTAATTTTCTCCTGTTTACGGAATTAATCTTTATTTGCGGTAGAAGCTTTGGCTGTTATTTCTAGTGGGTGAATGGCCTATTATGGCCGTTCCTTAATTGTTAATGTTGAACTTAAAAATGGTCTATGACTATTTAATTTTTTCCCACTGGGCCGCTGGTGGCAATAAAATTCTACAAAATTTTCCTTGCCACCCTATATTGATTAATTATGAATTTTTTGGTTAATTCCGTAATGGAATCGACGGCTGATATTTATTTGCTGCCGATAAATTTGGCGCGAGTGCGACGATTTGAAAATTTTAGGTCAGATATTGACTTGGCAAGATAGGGTATGCCTCGTGTAAATATCTGTTCCGACTTGAGCTATTCTTGCTGAAGAATCCGAGGGCTTATGGAAGATTGGCTTGATTTAATTTAATCATGTTAGTTTACCATTAAACAGCGGATGAAACGGTATACCGTACAAGAAATTACAGGGTAAATGTTTTTTTAATTTTCTCCTGTTTACGGAATTAATCTTTATTTGCGTAGTAGAAGCTTTGGCTGTTATTTCTAGTGGGTGAATGGCCTATTATGGCCGTTCCTTAATTGTTAATGTTGAACTTAAAAATGGTCTATGACTATTTAATTTTTTCCCACTGGGCGCTGGTGGCAATAAAATTCTACAAAATTTTCCTTGCCACCCTATATTGATTAATTATGAATTTTTTGGTTAATTCCGTAATGGAATCGACGGCTGATATTTATTGCTGCCGATAAATTTGGCGCGAGTGCGACGATTTGAAAATTTTAGGTCAGATATTGACTTGGCAAGATAGGGTATGCCTCGTGTAAATATCTGTTCCGACTTGAGCTATTTCTTGCTGAAGAATCCGAGGGCTTATGGAAGATTGGCTTGATTTAATTTAATCAGGTTAGTTTACCATTAAACAGCGGATGAAACGGTATACCGTACAAGAAATTACAGGGTAAATGTTTTTTTAATTTTCTCCTGTTTACGGAATTAATCTTTATTTGCGGTAGAAGCTTTGGCTGTTATTTCTAGTGGGTGAATGGCCTATTATGGCCGTTCCTTAATTGTTAATGTTGAACTTAAAAATGGTCTATGACTATTTAATTTTTTCCCACTGGGCCGCTGGTGGCAATAAAATTCTACAAAATTTTCCTTGCCACCCTATATTGATTAATTATGAATTTTTTGGTTAATTCCGTAATGGAATCGACGGCTGATATTTATTTGCTGCCGATAAATTTGGCGCGAGTGCGACGATTTGAAAATTTTAGGTCAGATATTGACTTGGCAAGATAGGGTATGCCTCGTGTAAATATCTGTTCCGACTTGAGCTATTTCTTGCTGAAGAATCGAGGGCTTATGGAAGATTGGCTTGATTTAATTTAATCAGGTTAGTTTACCATTAAACAGCGGATGAAACGGTATACCGTACAAGAAATTACAGGGTAAATGTTTTTTTAATTTTCTCCTGTTTACGGAATTAATCTTTATTTGCGGTAGAAGCTTTGGCTGTTATTTCTAGTGGGTGAATGGCCTATTATGGCCGTTCCTTAATTGTTAATGTTGAACTTAAAAATGGTCTATGACTATTTAATTTTTTCCCACTGGGCCGCTGGTGGCAATAAAATTCTACAAAATTTTCCTTGCCCCCATATTGATTAATTATGATTTTTTGGTTAATTCCGTAATGGAATCGACGGCTGATATTTATTTGCTGCCGATAAATTTGGCGCGAGTGCGACGATTTGAAAATTTTAGGTCAGATATTGACTTGGCAAGATAGGGTATGCCTCGTGTAAATATCTGTTCCGACTTGAGCTATTTCTGCTGAAGAATCCGAGGGCTTATGGAAGATTGGGCTTTGATTAATTTAATCAGGTTAGTTTACCATTAAACAGCGGATGAAACGGTATACCGTACAAGAAATTACAGGGTAAATGTTTTTTTAATTTTCTCCTGTTTACGGAATTAATCTTTATTGCGGTAGAAGCTGGGCTGTTATTTCTAGTGGGTGAATGGCCTATTATGGCCGTTCCTTAATTGTTAATGTTGAACTTAAAAATGGTCTATGACTATTTAATTTTTTCCCACTGGGCCGCTGGTGGCAATAAAATTCTACAAAATTTTCCTTGCCACCCATATGATTAATTATGATAATTTTGGTTAATCCGTAATGGAATCGACGGCTGATATTTATTTGCTGCCGATAAATTGGCGCGAGTGCGACGATTTGAAAATTTTAGGTCAGATATGACTTGGCAAGATAGGGTATGCCTCGTGTAAATATCTGTTCCGACTTGAGCTATTTCTTGCTGAAGAATCCGAGGGCTTATGGAAGATTGGCTTGATTTAATTTAATCAGGTTAGTTTACCATTAAACAGCGTGAACGGTAGGTATACCGTACAAGAAATTACAGGGTAAATGTTTTTTTAATTTTCTCCTGTTTACGGAATTAATCTTATTTGCGGTAGAAGCTTTGGCTGTTATTTCTAGTGGGTGAATGGCCTATTATGGCCGTTCCTTAATTGTTAATGTTGAACTAAAAATGGTCTATGACTATTTAATTTTTTCCCACTGGGCCGCTGGTGGCAATAAAATTCTACAAAATTTTCCTTGCCACCCTATATTGATTAATTATGAATTTTTTGGTTAATTCCGTAAGGAATCGACGGCTGATATTTATTGCTGCCGATAAATTTGGCGCGAGTGCGACGATTTGAAAATTTTAGGTCAGATATTGACTTGGCAAGAGGATGGGTATGCCTCGTGTAATATCTGTTCCGACTTGAGCTATTTCTTGCTGAAGAATCCGAGGGCTTATGGAAGATTGGCTTGATTTAATTTAATCAGGTTAGTTTACCATTAAACAGCGGATGAAAACGGTGAAACGGTATACGTACAAGAAATTACAGGGTAAAGTTTTTTTAATTTTCTCCTGTTTACGGAATTAATCTTTATTTGCGGTAGATAGAACTTTGGCTGTTATTTCTAGGGGTGAATGGCCTATTATGGCCGTTCCTTAATTGTTAATGTTGAACTTAAAAATGGTCTATGACTATTTAATTTTTTCCACTGGGCCGCTGGTGGCAATAAAATTCTACAAAATTTTCCTTGCCACCCTATATTGATTAATTATGAATTTTTTGGTTATTCCGTAATGGAATCGACGGCTGATATTTATTTGCTGCCGTAAATTTGGCGCGAGTGCGACGATTTGAAAATTTTAGGTCAGATATGACTTGGCAAGATAGGGTATGCTCGTGTAAATATCTGTTCCGACTTGAGCTATTTCTTGCTGAAGAATCCGAGGGCTTATGGAAGATTGGCTTGATTTAATTTAATCAGGTTAGTTTACCATTAAACAGCGGATGAAACGGTATACGTACAAGAAATTACAGGGTAAATGTTTTTTTAATTTTCTCCTGTTACGGAATTAATCTATTTGCGGTAGAAGCTTTGGCTGTTATTTTAGTGGGTGAATGGCCTATATTGGCCGTTCCTTAATTGAATGTTGACTTAAAAATGTCTATGACTATTTAATTTTTTCCCCCTGGGCCGTGGTGGCAATAAAATTCTACAAAATTTTCCTTGCACCCTATATTGATTAATTATGAATTTTTTGGTAATTCCGTAATGGAATCGACGGCTGATATTTATTTGCTGCCGATAAATTTGGCGCGAGTGCGACGATTTGAAAATTTTAGGTCAGATATTGACTGGCAGATAGGGTATGCTCGTGTAAATATCTGTTCCGACTTGAGCTATTTCTTGCTGAAGAATCCGAGGGCTTATGGAAGATTGGCGTGATTTAATTTAATCAGGTTAGTTTACCATTAAACAGCGGATGAAACGGTATACCGTACAAGAATTACAGGGTAAATGTTTTTTTAATTTTCTCTGTTTACGGAATTAATCTTTATTTGCGGTGAGGTAGAAGCTTTGCTGTTATTTCTATGGGTGAATGCCTATTATGGCCGTTCCTTAATTGTTAATGTTGACTTAAAAATGGTCTATGACTATTTAATTTTTTCCCACTGGGCCGCTGGTGGCAAAAAATTCTACAAAATTTTCCTTGCCACCCTATATTGATTAATTATGAATTTTTTGGTTAATTCCGTAATGGAATCGACGGCTGATATTTATTTGCTGCCGATAAATTTGGCGCGAGTGCGACGATTTGAAAATTTTAGGTCAGATATTGACTTGGCAAGATAGGGTATGCCTCGTGTAAATATCTGTTCCGACTTGAGCTATTTCTTGCTGAAGAATCCGAGGGCTTATGGAAGATTGGCTTGATTTAATTTAATCAGGTTAGTTTACCATTAAACAGCGGATGAAACGGTATACCGTACAAGAATTACAGGGTAAATGTTTTTTTAATTTTCTCCTGTTTACGGAATTAATCTTTATTTGCGGTAGAAGCTTTGGCTGTTATTTCTAGTGGGTGAATGGCCTATTATGGCCGTTCCTTAATTGTTAATATATATATATATACATATATATATGTATGTATGTATACATACATAATAATAACAAATACACTAAATTCATACAATATTCTCTTCTACTTTAGGCACAAGGCCCGACATTTTGGGTGGGGGGAGAGCACCAGTCGGTTAGATCGACCCCAGTACGCAACTGGTACTTAATTTATCGACCCCGAAAGGATGAAAGGCAAAGTCGATCTCGGCAGAGTTTGAACGTAATGACAGACGAAATACTGCTAAGCATTTCGCCCACCATTCTACCGATTCTGCCAGCTCACCGCCTTTAAATGCATATAATATTGACCCATGCAGAGTACATATACGCGTGCATAATTACAAATGCATGTAGGCAGTAAAATTCAAGCAACTAGAACCCACACAACATCATCAATAATAAAAAGCGTGAAATGAGTTTGCTTGGAAGGCAAAAATAAAAGGAAGGTGAAGTATATACTCATGGTTTGAATGCATCAAACATAATTTGGACGAAAGTCCGAGGATAAATACACTTTCTAAAATGTAGCCAATCGAATGGTAAAACAAGTAAGGCTATTGGATCACAGTTAAAGTTCGCGTTTAGTCTTGATGCAGAATTCATGATCTGTTCCGATTAAGGACATTGCACTGCAGGGATTGGATGCAATACAATATATTAAGATGGAGCGAGTGCGAGCAAAAAAGTGAAATAGATTTACAAAATACTTACTGCCTAATTGATAAGTTGTTTTGGCAATGAGTTGATAACATGACATTGAGGATGTAAGATCGTAGGCGATCTAGGAGGGACTTGATTAAGGGCGAGAAAAATAATTAGTATAGGATCCACAGATTTTTATCGCCTTTCGATGGAGGAAAGAAAAGTATTGTAAAAAAAATAATAGCGTGCGGGATTAAATAAGTAGTTGGTTATTGTAAGGTAGAATGTTCTGAAACAGTCAGAAAAATTCAATCTATTAATAGTGGATATGTGATTCAGGTGCTACAATCGATTTGCATGACCGCTTGAGAATAGATAACAAGTGATGTATTTGCTTCTATTTGAAATCGCAGTCATAGTCTTTGCTAAAATGATCGCGTAGAAAGGAAAGTGGTATATTTCTTTTGTGGGAAATGCGATTTGAAAAAGATGTTTTTTTTTTGTAGAATAAGATAATATATTAACATAAGAAGTATTTTCATATGATCTAATTACATCATTTAATAATAATTTCATGTTTAAAAGCCTAAAACCAATTTCACTGAAGACTATCTGCACACAACGAAGACAATAGAAACATTTTTCGACTATCAAATTTCGGATAAATAGTTTCATACTACATCAACATATAGATATGTGTGCCACTGTGTTGTATGTATATGCATAGATACTGTGTATGGATATGTATGTGCATATATATATATATATATATATATATTATATATATATATATATATATATGTGTGTGTGTATATATATATATATATATATATATATATATATATATATACGTAACATATAACTTTTCTGACACCTTTTCATTCAGTCAACTACTGAAGCCAACGATCGGCAAATTCTCATTATATTGTACTTGCAGAAATAATTCTGGCGATTACTGAAGAATATGCACTTAAAATGTCACACAGCGGAAGATGTGAAAATCCCAAATACATCGATATAATGCTTTATCAGTACGTACTACATGAATATCTGGAGGCCGGTCGAATTAATGACGTAAAAATATGGTCTCATCCAAATATAAGCTTCAGGGAATATAAAAACGAGAGATGAAATTTACACTTATAAGTTGTCAATATGAAATATTCCATTACATTCTTACCTAGATATGGTTCTATAGATCTCAAAAGTCTCATGTATAAACATTACTTACATATGTGTGTGTGTGCATAAGTATTTATGTGTATGTATGTGTGCGTGTGCGTCTGTATATATATTCACGCATATATATATATATATAACAACAGTCAAGTATTAACATAAAGGATCATTCAACACCTTTCAACATGAAATAATTTTCACTTCTAGGAGCAAAAGTTTGTCGGTTACTTCGAAGTTTCAGCTGTATGGCCCTCATTACTCCGTTTAAGGCTGCATATTTAAAACTTCGATATAACTGCCTACTCACTCACTCACTCACTCACACACACACACACACACACACACACAGTCACACACAAATACACATATTATTTTTATGTATTTCAGCTTTAACTTCAATATCTTTACAAGTACAACAGTTATTAAATGTATGTTTATGAGTATGTATGTATGTATGTATGTATTTATGCATGTATGTATGTATGTATGTATGTATGTATGTATGTATGTATGTATGTATGTATGCATGTGTGTGTGTATTATGTATGTATGTATGTATGTATGTGTGTGTGTATGTATGTAAGTATGTATGTATATATGTATTTATGTGTTTATATCATTCAGAAAACGTCACCACCCACTCTCAGTTCAAGTCCAAATATTTATACATACATGCATGCATAAACAGACAGACAGACAGAGAGAAGGAAAAACAGGCAAAGAGACAGACAGACAAATAGATAGATAGATATGTTTCTTTATTAGCCACACAGGGCTGCACACAGACAGGACAGATTACAAGGTAGAGCTTTTCTTTCGGGGGTAAAAAAGGGGGTTAGATAGATAGATAGATAGATAGATAGATAGATAGATAGATAGATAGATAGATTGATAGATAGATAGATAGATAGATAGATAGATAGATAGATAGATAGATAGATAGATAGATAGATGGGGTTCCTGTGTGATAAGAAGTTTTTCTCCCAACCACATGATTTCAGGTTCAGTCTCACTGAGTGACACTTCTAGCAAATGTCCTCCACTATTGCCTCGAGCTGACCAAAGCCTTGTGAGTTGGTTCAGTTGACTGAAATTGAAAGAAGCCCGTCGTAGATGCATGTGCGTGCGTGTGTGTATGTGTGTGTGTTTGCGTCTGTGTATGAATGTGTGCGTATATGTGTGTATGTGTATGTCTCCAACTACGCTGGACAATCAGTGTTGGTGGGTTTACGTCGCCGTAACTTAGCAGTCCTGCAATAGAGAATGATATAATAAGTAGTAGGCTTTAAAAAGGAGTACTGGGGTGGATTCATTCGACCAAAATTCTCCACGGCGGTGCCCCAGCATTGCAACAGTTTAATGACTGAAAGAAGTAAAAGATAAGAGATACAAAATGAAATTAAGTGCCTTGCTACTAGGACATACACATTCCTCTATGTGTATTTGTCTATGTGTTTGTGCGTATGTCTGTGTGTGTGTGCGTATGTGTATATGTGTGTATGAGTGACTGTGTGGATGTGTGTGTCTATGTGTGTGTGAGTGTGTGCGTGTGTACGTGGATGTGTGTATACGTATGAATGTGTGGGAGAGAAAGAAAGATATTTTAGGTTAATATAAGAGATTGCGCTTAAAATGGGAGTATATTGGTCAGCCTATGAACGTTTCTGCCGACCCTCGTAGTCTGACAGTTTTTTGATATTTCGAAATTGTATTAAATCGTATTTCTTCAGTGAATTTATTTTTCTTTTGCTTTTTTTTTTTTGCTTTATTATTGTTTTTGTATCCTTTTAAGTACTTCCGTAAGAGCATTGTTATTTCTCTTGGGCTTTAAATTTTGTCATTCCTATTGTGTCTTAGCTTTTGTTAAGACTGTCAAGGGAATTCCTGATAGACATCGTTTCATCTGAAAACAAATGTCTGTGAATTTATAAAAGCAAGTAAGTTTTCTTAACTTTTATAAAAACATCGCATAATAAATTAGTTCACTGTCAAAAATTCACATCCCGCAAGAAGCTGGTCTCTATAACAGGGCAATAACCACAACAACAACAACAATAGTAATAATAACAATAATACGAGGGACGTTCAATAAGTAATGCCTCTGACCCACTTGCAGTTGTTGGATCTAGCTGAAATTTTGCATGTGCAATCATTTATATCTCTATACAACATACAAATTACAGCTCTGAATTAATTGTGGTTTCTGATTTACAGGTGTTTGAACTGAGTCAAGTGTGAAATGGAGCCTGTTGAGTGTCGAGCAGTGATCCGGTTTTTGTATTAAAAAGGACGCACACCACGGGAGACTTTTGATGAAATGAAAGTAACTTATGGTGATGATGCCCCATCATATGACCTTGTAAAACGCTGGCATCGTGAATTCAAACATGGTCGGAACTCTGTGGAAACAGCTCCCAGATCTGGTCGCCCCTTCGCGCCATTGATGAGGCATCTGTCCGTCAAGTTGAGGCTGCCATTTTGGAAGATCGACGCATAATTATTCGCCAAATAGCCCATGAGGTCAAGATTAGTACCGGGTCTGTGGAAACTATCATTCATGACCATTTGCATATGCAAAAGGTGTCTGCCAGATGGATTCCCAGGTTGCTCACGCCTTTCCAGAAGCAAGAACGCGTCGAGTGCTCGAGGGTGAATTTGGAGATGTGCCAAGAAGATGGGTCAAAATTTTTCAAAAGACTGATTACACAGGATGAAACCTGGGTCCATCACGATGATCCAGAGACCAAAGCCCAGTCAATGCAGTGGAAGCACCGTGACTCACCCCCTCCAAAGAAGGCAAGGGTGCAGCCCTCCGCTGGCAAGGTCATGCTCACAGTCTTCTGGGACCAGGACGGAGTAGTGATGACAGATTTCCTGGCAAAGGGTACCGCAATTACAGGAGCCTATTATGCTTCACTTTTCAGGAAATTAAGAGAAGTTATCAAAATCAAGAGGCGGAGCAAGATCAGCAAAGACATCCTCCTCCTGCAGGACAACGCTCCGGTCCACAACTCTACTGCTATGGGAAGTGGGTCAGGGGCATTACTTATTGAACGCCCCTCGTAATAGTAATAATAATGATAACAGCAGAGAGGGATAAGTGCAAAATCTGTGGACAAAATATTGAAACAGTATGGCATATTATCAACAATGTACGCCACTAGCCCAGAAGGAATATATAGCCAGGTTTGTACATTGGTCACTCTGCAACAAGTATGGCTTTGACAAAAGAAAAAAATTGGTACGACCATAAACCTGAAGGCATCGTCGAAAATAGAAATGCGAAGATCCTATGGGATTTCATAATCCAGTGCAACCATGAGATTGACAATAGGAAGCTGGACATAGTCTTAATTAGGAAAGAAAGCAAACTATGCTGGATCATAGATATAGCTGACAAAAAGGTATACGATAGGGAAGAAAGAAAAGCCGATAAATATGACAGATTAGTTTGAGGGGTTAAGCAGATGTGGTCGATGAAATAATTGTCGGATCCCTTGGAACAGTAAGTAAAAATCTTGAGAAGTACATAGAAGAGATAGGGGCTGCAATAAGGGTGGATCAGAAAATAGCACTGCTTGGAACCGCTCGAATACTCCAGAAGGTGCTCGAAAAATAAGAGGTGTTAATTTAGTTCACTGGTAGTGAACAGCTGACACCGTAGTACATCTTCAGCGTTAGAAACTGTGCAAAGGCAATAATAATAATAATAATAATAATAATAATAATAATAATAATAATAATAATATAATTATAATAATAATAATAATAATAATGATAAGAAGAAGAAGAAGAAAAAGAAGAAGAAGAAGAAGAAGAAGAAGAAAAAGAAGAAGAAGAAGAACAAGAACAAGAACAAGAAGAACAAGAACAAGAAGAACAAGAACAAGAAGAACAAGAAGAACAAGAAGAACAAGAAGAACAAGAAGAAGAACAACAACAACAATAGTAATAACAAACTTCTGCTCAATAGTTCAGGTTTGCTTCCCAGTTGCTTGACATAAACAAAATGAGTATGTGCTTCAGCATTCCCTGACAGAAGGTTTCATCTAAGGGATTGTTTTAACCCAATATTCTGCAAGGGACTATCTACAGCTTTATCTACTTCGAGATTTACTGAGAAAATTAGATGTACATTTACTATATTTGTTAAAATATTTCTGATTGGTGTGACTTTTGCTATCATAGTTACCTTTATACCTTTTATTTCAGTATGCCATTGAAAATTTGACTGCCATTGATCTGTGTACTATTATTTTCCTATTTTTCTATTTTCTGGACGATATTGCAGCCCTCACGGTAGATCAGCTACCTTGAACTATCCGCGGATTTTCAGAGCGGCTATTAATCTCTGATCTTAATTCTCTCCCTGCAAGCCTGGGACCCTGAAATCCCCCCTCCCCGCACACTGCCCCTTAGAGTATTTCTCCCTGGTTTGGAAACCAAGAGTATATGACAATAAGTGGTGTATTTTCTATACCTTCCTCTTCCGTTCTTTCTGTACTTGCCAAATTATTCATTAAACTTCTTCAAATATTTCTATCCTATTAAGCTGTCAGATTTATTGATTCATTTTACTGATTGCTCGCCTTGTGATAACTTTAATGATTGCTTGACTAAGTGTGCATGAATTTAGTGTTAAAGTGTAAAGGTCACGCGCTGATTTTAAGGAAACTAAATTAACAAGCAATATTGACAAATAATTAATTGATCATCTTATAACACAATCAATATCAAAACTATCAGTTTTAATTTCTTTCGTTTTTATACCTTTTATTTATTTATTTGTAAACAGTGAGCTGTCTGTGTGGTGTGTATAAACATTTGTTTTATGCGTAGAAACAATAAATGATAAGTGGATAGCTGCGCCTCGAAGTTATATACCGATACCTGGATTATACTCAGACTAGGGATCTCGTAGAAATGCTTTACGAAAATGTGCAGTCCGCTAAAATTATGCGAGGATCAGAGGTTGCTATCAAGCTGGGAGATGGGGAAAATATATCACACAGTTTTATTTCACTTCGCACCCAAATTCTTACGGGTCCTGTCCCCCTGCAAAACGTTGAGTAAATGCTTTCTACGAAAGTTCTGGATCAACCAATGCTTCGTGAGTGAATTTAACAGAGGGAAACTAAATGTGTGTGTGTGTGTGTTTGTGTGTGTGAGTGTTTATGCGTGTATTCATATAGACACATACACATTTAGCGCAAGCAGACACATACATGCATATATGTGTGTTATTTGTGCCTAATTGTGTGCATATATGAATATTTGCGTATGTGTTAGCGTGTCTGTGATTATATCTCACTGCTTTAAGTAAGTATGTAAGTTGGTTACCATCCCCGTAACTTAGCGGTAAGGCAAAAAGACTAACATAATATCAGACTTAAAATAACAACCGGGGACATTGTCATTGACTAAAGATACTTCGAATTTTGAAAAGGGTGTCTTGCACTACTTGTAAATCAGTGACTTGAGCAAGAAAAATAATATAAGCGCAAAAGTAAAAGAAAGAAAATAATGTATATCACACTTGGTCTCCGTGGACTTTGAAAGAGCATAACCGTATTCATTTTCAGCTGAGTGGAACATAAAACACATAAAACATTTATTCAGATATTAAAAAGGAAAACATCTAATAACTTTCGTGTTCAGTGACCGTGCTTTATCTCTGTATTCTTGCAATATTAATCCACTATCAAAGAATCAATTGATAATTATATAGTTATTTTATAAAATATAAATTACAAATGAATTAAAGACAATTTGATAAAGTACATTTCAATCACTTTCTTTTTCATTCAGTTCTCTTTTGATTTTGTTTTGTTTTGTTTTTTCAACTATAGTTTGGCTTTTAACAATAGATAAGTCAAAGATCAAGATAGTTAATGTTGGTAGTATTGGAAAATTAGCAAAAAATAATAATGTTGTGAGACAGGAAAATAAGATAGCTGGAAAGACGCACATACATCAAAACTTCCATACATACACATATTTAATGAATATGTGTCTATCAATATATATATATATATATATATGTATATATATATATATATATATATATATATATATATATATATAATGCATGGAAGGAACATCTGTAGCGTGGGATTGTCGCATTGACCATGACAGAGAAAATTGTCATGGTGATACCTGCTCAGAGGCCTACGCAAAGTTGCAGAAAGTGCACGAGTGACTCTAACGTTTCCAAGATGGCAGAGAAAATGTCGATAGTGACGAACGTCCTGGCAGACCCGCAACCGGCAGGACTGACAAAAATATTGTCGTTGTGCGGGAATCTCTGAGGGGAAATAGTCGAATCACCATCCGTGAGTTATTAGATATTATGCAGATTAATTATGATTCAGTTCAGTCCATTATCACTCAAGATTTGGGTATGTGACGCGTGTCTGCTGACCCCAAAATATTCGGGTTCCAGTTGCACAAGATGTTCATTGTGTCGAGAACGATGAAAATTGTTTGAAAACTTTGCGTAGACCTCTGAGGAGGTATCACCCAGCTTTTCGCAAAACTTGATGCAAATTCTCTGCTCAACTATCTCTGTCATGGCCAATGTGGCGATCACACGATACACACCTTCCTTTCAAGCAATGCTGTAAACAGCCGAAGTGAGCAAGAACGTTAAAACTTAGTTCGCATTCACAACCGAGTTCAAGGTCAATATGTGCCAAGCAACTTCAATGTGCATGCTTTAGCTTTGTTACTAGGGCAATAGTCCGGATACTTATTGATCAGATAACTTATATGTATGTCTGTATATATATATGGATGTATATGTATGTGTGTATGTATGTATGTATGTATGTATGTATGTATGTATGTATGTATGTATGTATATATATTTATACGTGGTCTGATCAAAAATTATCAGGGCTGCTGCCATAGCAAAAGGGCTGTTGTGCATGATCGCTAAGTTTCAACGTTCAATCTCATTTCCGCTGTTTACAGCAGTGCTTGGAAGGAAAGTGTGGTGTGTATGATCGTCGCATTGTCCATGACAGAGAAAGCTGAGCAGCGATTCTGCATCAAATTTTGCCAAAAGCTTGGTGATACATCCTTAGAGGTAATTTCTCCTCAGAGTTCTACGGAAAGTATGGGCTGTTCTATTCGATTTTTCAGCACTGTTTATTTATTTGATTTTGCTTTTCTTTATTTAGATAGCAATAAGTGTGTGTGTGTTCGTGTGTGTGTGTGGTGTGTGTGTGTGTTAGTGTGTGTACGTCTTACAGTACTACTAAAATAAAGAGAATTAGATACAGCATTGTATTGTGAGAATTTTATTGAAGATAATGTGACAGTGTAATGCCTAGTCGTGAGCTGAGATTTCATAATGATTATGTGTGTATATTTATCTGGTTTGTGTGTGGTGTGTGGTGTGTGTGTGTGTGGTGTGTGTGTGTGTGTGTGTGTATGTGTGTGTGTGTCAGTGTTTGTGTGTAAAGAGAGAAAGGTTACTGCTAACTTTTGTGATGTAAAGAGTACCACAAAACTAAGGGGAAATTATGATTTGCTGAGGAACAAGCAATATTAATTATTGACTTATATTATTCATATTATTTATTAATGTGAAAGTGATGCCCTAATCGTTGTCAAAATAGTTAAAATATTAGTAACTCATATGCTACATTGTGTTATTTAGGGGATTCATGCAGACACTTTCATTAGGCTGCTCGTGTTTTCTATTCTTCTTAGACGCTAGGTTAAACTCTCAGTAACATTTCCCGGTATAAAATTTTATTTGTAGTTAGAGATATCTGCAATTTCAGTATCAACTGATTGTTGATCATCCCCCACCCCAGTTGCAATAAATCTTGTGAAATTTGTTGCTATGTCTATTAAATGTAAATTTCATGCTCATGAAAGATGAAGTTTTTGCATCGTTTCCAAATAAAGGTGTTTGAATCACACTCTCAGTTTATTAGCGTATGTACCTTTTAAGATATCTAGTAAATTTTATCTAAAATCAATGGAGAGAAAAGCTGATTGCAATCATGCCCTTTGAGAATTTGTAGTGCGGTAGAAAGATTTAAATGCAAGTCCATTAGACATTATTCCTTCTTTCCATGCTATCAAGCTGGTCAACTTTAGAAACTCTGCCTGCCCCGATCTTTCTAAAATTTATACATAGTAGTGTTATTGTGTGCAATGTCTAGCGGCAGCTTTAAAACAGAATGAGCAGTTTTACTACCTGTGAGCAAAGTTGCTGCAATTCTAGAAGAGCAATTATAATAGAAATCGACTTCAGTGAACGAACAGTTGTCAACAAAGGTTTTGCCTACTCAAACAAAAACACTAGCGTAAAATATTATGTCTGGCGTACATGCGACTAGTAGTTGGATTCTTGCACGATACATATCTGAAATCAAAAGAGACACAATTTACTAGACTTAAAGCTGCATCTGGTAAATGTCCCAATTGATTTCCTGGAACATCTCCAGACGGTGAATTGCCACTGCGGTTTATACTGGTGCTAGCAGTCTACATTCATTTTTTAATAACGTCGCTAGCTGTAAACTGTGCAGTATGCTAATGACTAGCAATATTCCCTTGCACATAGCAAAAGAAAATTCATTGTGTGTCTCATGCTGTGCCTAATACTGTGTCTTCTGGAATGACGATTATACAAAAGTTCATGAAGAACTAGATGGTAGCCAGGTACTGAAAAATATTCTAAATACCTAGCCACTCCATCTTGATTAGAAGATACGAGTCCACAGCTTCTTCCAAGATACTGTTCTAATCTTCGTTTTCTCCAGAGAAATATTATTCCTCGAATGCTTTGCGACTTGATGCACTGACATTAAAAGTATGCTATTAGTATCTCTAAAAATACCAGAATATAATTATTTTGAACTTATTATACATAAACGGTATACATAGGAATGTAGTCGCTATGAAAATAAATTGATATTTAAAAAAATACTATCCTCCAAAAGTTTGTAAACAGTTTGAAATACCATGGAAAACAACAATTTATGCTTTCATAGATTCGCAATTACATTTGTTTATACTATTCAAATATAATGACCTAGAAATCGGACTAACAAGATTGGTAGCAGTTGAAATAGATTCAGAATATTTTAGAAATATAAACAAATTTAGGTGAAAAACAGTGATATAATAAATAGATTTTCTATCTTTCATAGTACATAAAACCGTGTACTAACTTTTCAAAAGTTACCATGAAATGTAATAATGGCAACGTTCTGCACATATACACGCACGCACACACACACACACACACACACACACACACACACACACACACACACACACACACACACACACACACACACACACATATATATATATATATAACAACAAGAATAACAATGCTGAAAAGCTCATCTCTAATTGATGAATATACCAAACATTAATAACAATCGTTATTTAGATATATTATACATAAAAATGGTAGAAAATATTATACCTGTCAAACCAATACATTATACACGAGGAATTACCTTGGATGTTAATTTCTTTCGAATATATTTGTTTCTCTTTGATATAGTTAACCAAGTTTGCTTAACACTGAGAGTTCGTTCCATGCGAAATCAAGTGCAGGTGCTGAAGTTGACCGGAACCGATACCCTTCAAACTCTGCATGCAACATGGCTTTCATATGAAACCTTGAAATATTAAATATCTTTTACCTGACTCTAATACTTGCTGAGGTTTGACCATTTGAAATTTTCAAATAAGGAACATTTCGATTTCCCAATAAATTTGAGAAGCACATGTCAGCTACTATTTGAGCTAGAAAGCTCATTCTTTTTATTCATAAGTCACAAGACCTGGTCATCGATTCTTTTGAAGTTTTGTCCAAATATTGCTCTACGTAGTCAAAACTCACACAGAAAAATTCATACTGGGATCTCCTTGGGAACTGTAATTATAAGGTTTTCTATTAACTATGGTTCATGTTATACAGCGTAATTAATTTTGTTTTTCAAATTAGATATATACGACCATTTATGTTAATTTCTGGTTAAAGATTTTTAACTAAGGCAGAAAAATGTTATGCCCCATTTAAAAAAGCACAAAATACCTGTCGAAAAGGGTTTAAGAACAATACCAGCAGAGTTTGCAACAAAATATCATAAAGCAAACCTAATTCCTGGACGAAAAATATGTGACACTTGCAGAAAATTGAGCCATCATCAGAAGATACGAGAGATGACACATCAACTACCACTGAAATTTCTTCATCATCAACAGGTGTCTTCGTGGAAGAAAATACTGCATTAGAAATCCTCAACAATGTCCTGTCTGAAACTGGAGAATCTCATAAGAATGTGTATGTGTATGTGTGTGTGTGTGTGTGTGTGTGTGTGTGTGAGAGAGAGAGAGAGAAATTGTGTGTGTGTGTATGTACGTACGTGTGTGTTCAGAGTTCGTACATGTGTTGGTGAAATCGTTCCTTAACTTTTCTCCCGTAGGAAGTTTTGGATTTTTTTATCAATGTTTATTTTCGTTCATATCCCTGTCCAGATCTAAACATCATGGAGTCAGCCTTTCCATGGCAACTCGCTGTTCTTTTAAGTTTTCATATTCCTAAACACAGCTCTATTGGCAAGATGTCCATTCATTCTACTAATATAACTGAACCATAAAGTTTTTCTTCCGCACTCTTTCTATAAGCCATTCTCTATTCCCAAGCAGCAAATTAGGTTGTTCAAAAACAGACAGAATTGTTTGGTATTCTTTTCACGTAATAACAACAATATTGCGAAAGCATAGGATATCGAATGCTAACAATTTATTCTCAACGCTTATTTATATATCTATTTTTTCCTGACCATGTCTCATACACATTCAAAACAAGTGATGGTTATCATAGATTTTATTAGCTATAGTTTGACATCCAACTCAGATTTCCTTCTGTTCCAGATTTTATTTGCCTTTGCTAAATGTGCTGTTGTATTTGATATTTGCTTCTATCTCATGATTTCACATGTTATGTATCTGTTGTAACGACAGCCCAGGTAATAAGTGAATATTTCCACCGATTCCTCATAGACGTCATTGATTTCGACTGCATCTACGTTTGTGTCATAGTTTGTTTCTTCTGCTTTTGATTTTCTTCTCTGTATGTATTTAGAAAATGCACACACGCATAGTCATAAATACACTTTCAAACACAGCACACATCTAAGCATATAAACAAATATATGAGTTTGTATGAGCATTGTTACGTTTAACATTATCTCCCCATGTGTCGTGACACACACATATACAATATACTTATTTACACATACGCACACACGTACACACACACACATATGTGCACTCCCCTTTAACACTTTCTTTCTACTTTTCTTTTTCTTGCTACCCATCTCTCACATTTCATTCCTTCCCTTCATTCTTATCACGTCTCTCCTCTTTTACCTCCCTTGTACTTTATTCTGTCCCTTTCATTTCTTTTTCTCTCTTTTTCGTCCCTCTCTAATACTTCAATCCCTCTTCCCCCACCTCTATCCTCTCATTCCACCAAACCAGACCTTTCTTGGTTCGACTTCCATCCGCGTAGCATCTGTTATATTCCTTCCCATGGTTTCATCTCTAATGTTCCTACCGTAAAGTCTCACTCCACACACGCCAGCTTAATCTAATTCGTCCTTAGTCGAAAGACACCTGTTGTTAATGTCTCGATCGAATAACACCGTTTACACGACTCTATGCTTGGAATGACCAAATATAAACACAATTGGAATTCACACACAAGGTACAGGAAATTTATAATACACCATTCTGCTTAAATAATGGAACTGCAAATACAATATCCTTACGTATCTCAATTCTATTTTCCTTGCTTCACTTCCCTCTATATTTCATATCTTCTCTACAATAATTATTACTTCAACATTTTTTCGCACCGTCTCTAATGAAGGGATGTATAAAATATCCCGGAAACAGCTGTAAGACCTTCTCTTTATAAATGTTCTGAAAACTATTCACAGCCTTGAATTTTTTTATACACGCATATTAATACATAACTCACGTTGGACTCATTCGTATCATTATCGTACCTGGATCTTAACTGTCGTCTGTCCATAGCACTTGCTCAGCGTTACCTGACACCTTTGGGTCTTCTTGACACCAATACTTCTCATAGCCAGGATATATATAAGATGAGAGAATATAAAGTTAACAAATAAATAATAATTGGTAAACATCCCTTACAGTTGTTTCAATAAAATATATATCAACTACGGTTTATATAGTTATCTTGCGGTGGAGTATTAAATATAATGTTCAATACTCTTTGTATAGGTATTTAGAATTATTAAAGAATTTAATATTATTAATATATCCCGCTTCCCGCAGGACTTCATTACAAAAGGTGCGTGTTTTTGGAAAATCTCTAAATTAGTTGAAAGCAACGATATTATTTTACCTATATTATCTGGCAACGATTTCTTAATTCAGGGTGGATGATTACATTATTAAAGAGATTTTAACTATAATTGAAGCATTCATTAGAGATAATAAAAAATATAATAACTTTTTCTAGAAATAATTTTGGAGTTGGTTATTCTACTAATAATAATGTTAGTAACGTTATTTCTTCTTTTAATAAATTTAATCTGAATACGTTTTACTCCAATAATAATAATAAAGACCGGAATATAATTAATTGTACATGTAGAGATAAAACTAAATGTTTTCCCTCGTTTGTTAAGTATTTCATGTTACTTATATCGTTGGTGACTTCCTGTACCCATATATTGCATGTGTGTGCATATAGAAACTCGAGTCCGTCTGTATCACGTCAGGTTGAAGATGGCAAAGATGACTTTCCTTTGCAAATACTGATAGGGCACAGAAAGTGTGTCAATAGCCACACTTTCCAATTTCTATAAGCTATATTTGATGTTATATCCTATAACATTTTTTGGAAACAAACTTAATGGATATGTATAGTTAATCACTATACATATCCATCATTTTCTGTTAAAATCTCTTATTGACGAGTTTCATTTCCTCATTTCTCTGAAGAGAAGATTACATTGTTTTACACTACTTTATTCATTTGGAATAATGCCAGTGACATCTTCGAAACATGTATCGGAAGTAAAATAATTTGAATAACACCTGCGTTTAACTCCATTTTTATACATATATATATAAATTCAAATTACGAAATTACGATGAACGGAAGAAAACAAACGAAGTTTGCTTCAGAAGGGTTCAGATGTCTTAGAAAGATAAAGAAGTGATTTTAAATTTCCAAACGCAGGATAATGCTAATAATATAGCCTGAACAGGATAAGCTGCCCTTATTGTACAGAAAAAATATATATAATATTTTATTTATTATCTATTACTTATCATATGTATATATAAATAAATAAGTCAATACACATATATCTATCCATACATACACATATACACACACTCATATTTACATATACATACACATATATACGCACACTCACATTTACATATATATATATATATATATGTGTGTGTGTGTGTGTGTGTATACACATATACACACATGCACAGATATATTCATATGTGCATATACATATATAGAAATGCGCATCCATACACATGTATATACACACATACACACATACTCAAACATATATATATATGCATACACACACATACACACACCCACACATACATATATATATATATACATATAGACACATACATACACACACACATATATACATATGCATACATACATATATATATATATATAAACTATATTATACACACATATATATACACACGTACACACCTACATATGCCTATACATATACATACACACATATATGCACACACATACACATACATGCACATAAATATCCCCCACACCTCCGCCCACGCATCCACCACCACCATCATCATCGCCGTCCAATCTCCAGTTTCCATGTGGGCGCTGAACGACGACGATTATGATAATGATGGATGCATGCACAAATATAGGGACGCGTGGGTATGTGTGTGTATATACGTATTTACACATATATATCCACACACATGTATACATACATGTATGCACACATGTGCATTTATTACACTCGTATATCTACATATGGAGGCGCAATGGCCTAGTGGTTAGGGCAGCGGACTCGCGGTCGCAGGATCGCGGTTTCGATTCCCAGACCGGGCGTTGTGAGTGTTTATTGAGCGAAAACACCTAAAAGCTCCACGAGGCTCCGGCAGGGGTTGGTGATCCCTGCTGTACTCTTTCACCACTCTTTCTCCCACTCTTTCTTCTATCGCCCTGCTCGCTTAGCCAGCGGGGTGGCGTCATTCGAAGGCTAAAACAATGCGAACGCTTTGTGACCAGCGATGTGTAACAACATATGAAGGTCTGGTCGGTCACGTGATCACGTGATATCTACATATACCCACATACACATGTACACGTACATACACATGCATATGTATATGTTTCTAAACAACTCAAGTGTTTCAGTTCACATGTTCATTGTGGAAGAGGAGTGAGTTAAATGGTAAGTTACCTCTAGGAGTTGTTCTCTTCCACAATCGAATGCTTCAAAGTGTGGGCGTCATTCACTTATATTTGGACAAAATAATAGAAACAGCTAGCATCATAGCATCAGAAGTTTTGAAATATCAATAAAACCGTCAAAAGCTTGTTTATTTCTGTTTTATTATTTATTATTAATGTTGCTTAATATGTTTGTGTTTTTTTTGTTGTTTTTTTTTTTTTTTGATGTTCCTTTTCAGATACCACCAGAAAAAAGGTAATTAAAATTCATTACAATGACAGATCTATCGGACTTTCAAAGAGGTGAAAATGTTGGTGCTGGTATTACAGGCACTAGCGTAACGAAAACAACCGAAATGCTTGGTGTATCATGACGTACTGTCTCCGAAGTAATGTCAGCTATTGAGAAAGAGGGAGAAACCTCCTCGTCGAAACAAAACTCCGGAAGAAGGCACCGTCGGACTCTTACGCGAATTATTAGAAATGATCACAAACGTACAGCTCCTAAAATTAATGCAGAGCTTAATGACCACCCCGAGAATCAGTTTACACAAAAACTGTTCACCGGGAGCTGCACAAAGCTGGATCTCACGAGAGGGCTGCAATCAGGAAACCACTACTTTCAAAAACAAACGAGTCATCCTTTACCTTATTTCCGACCACCGGCCGTGTATACGTGTGGAGACAGCCAAAAGAAGCATATGACCCACATTGCCTTCTTCTAAATGTTAAACCTGGAGGAGGATCTGTGATAATCTGGGTGGTGGGGGTGCATATGTTAGAAATCCACCGGCTCAGTGGTTTCTCTGCATGGCAGAATTAATACTCAAGACTATTTAAGCATGTTCTGATCAGAATCATCCTATGGTTGCAGAACGTCTTCCCGAGGGAAATGCAATCTTTCAGGACGATAATGCACCAATTCACACAGCTAAAGTTGTTACTGAATGGTGCGAGGAACATTCTAGTGAGGTTGAACATCTTATCTGGTCGTCACAGTCCCCAGATCTCAATATTATTGAACATATATGGTGCACTTTAGAAAAAATAAGTAAGGTGTCGATATCCTCCACCATCATCACTACAAGAAATGGAGACTGTTTTAGCTGAAGACTGGACAAAAAATCATTTGGAAACAATCCAAAGATTTACGAATCCATAGCTCGTAGAATTCAAGCTGTAATTACTGCTAAAGGCGGTTCTATTCCATATTAAAATTAATTTATTTCGAAATTTTAAGGTGTTTGTATTATTTTGTCCAACCCCTATATTATATATATATATATATATAGAGAGAGAGAGAGAGAAAATAGTAAAAAGTGAAAAA
The DNA here is from genome assembly GCF_006345805.1 of Octopus sinensis. NCBI lineage: Eukaryota > Metazoa > Mollusca > Cephalopoda > Octopoda > Octopodidae > Octopus > Octopus sinensis. The sequence continues at coordinate 26,424,112 of NC_043002.1, read as the reverse complement.
ACTACAGAAGGCTTGTTTTAGAAGGTTAAAAAATATATATTTGAGTCATTATGTCATTGTATGAAAAAAATTTATAACATTCTTCAGACATAATGACTCCAATATATATTTTTTAACCTTCTAAAGCAAGCCTTCTGTAGTTTTTTCACTTTTTACTATTTTCTATATATTGAACTACGTGCTTTCACACACCAACTTTCTCACTTATATATATATATATATATATATATATATATATATATATATATATATATATATTATATATATATTATATATATATATATATATATACATTACATATATATATATATACATATATATATATATATATACATATATATATATACATATATATATATACGTGTGTGTGTGTGTTGTGTTTTTCACCACCACCGCTTGTCAACTAGTATTAGTTTGTTTACGTCGCCGTAATCTAGCGGTTCAGCAAAAAGATACCGATAGAATAAGTACCAGGCTTTAGATAAAATACTGGGTTTCAGTTGTTTTATGAAAACCTGTATTGTGGTAAAAGTTTAGTATATACTCAAAAGTATTCATAAATTTCTATCCTTTTGTTATAATATTCTTCTTAATAATCCTCTGAATAACCCTAAACTTTAACTATACACTATATAGCAACATTGTTTAAAATATTTAACTATAGTACTACATGATAAGAATCCTCATGTTTCATTATCAATGGTCTGCTAGTGGGGGACCCCCATAATTGTCAGCTAACATATTGTTTTAAGTTTTCTTTTACCAAACCTCAGGTTATTGGTTCTAATAAATCTTGATTTTTATGACTATACCAACTATGATTTCGATCTGCTCCCACCGCCCTACCTCTAACAGATATTGCCCTTTGTTCTCTCAGCCTTAGTTCTACAAGGATTTGATAAACTAGCCTATAAATTAAAACTGACCCCATAAAAACCAAAAAATCAGTTACAGTCTGTAACAATGTATATCCTTTTGATAACTTAGTAACTTCGATGTTGGAGTGAAGACAGCATGTTTTTGTCTATCTCTTTAACTTCTTGAAGATTTTAGGTATAATTATACTAATGTGTCCAAATGTTCTAATTTAATTAAATTCTATGTCTTTGTGCAGCTGAGGATTGCTCTGCATTTTAAATTGATGTAATGATTGCATTGTTCAATTAAATGGAGTTGCTTGAAACGATCTTACTGCTTTACCTCTGGATATCCTTGTTGCTTATTTTGATTATATATATATATATATATACGCGAGAAAGAAGCAACAGGAATGGATAGGTTTTTAGTACGATCGTTCATACAAGGACAGTTTATTAAAAGTTGCAAAGATTACAGCAATAAACGAGTCCGTACTCATCAGCTAAAATACATGTAAGTCTTAGACATCCTAGTGTTTGAGGCTATACTCATGAAGTAATGTAGATAATTAAACAGATTTTAAGTTCATTAAGTTCTTTAAAGATGATGTACAGTCTTATCACAGAATTTTAAAAAAGTTTGTATGATAGCATCACAGAGAAGGTGACCTAATCCATATGAATTCCATAGATATGATGAGGGATTATTACTCACAGAAGACAAATTTATCCATTGTTAATTACAACGAGGTGGGTCTCAATTCCTGCTTATTAGCATTACAGAGAGGGTGAATTAATCCTTTGTATATATGCACATATATATATACGTGCCTGTGTATTTGTTTGTGCTTTTCACCACCACCACATTTCAACTACTATTAGTATCTTTACGTCCCCGTAACTTAGCGGTTCAGCAAAAAGGAAAGCGATAGAATAAGTAGCAGGTTTTAGTTAACAAGTACTGGGTTTCAGTTGTTTTATTAAAGCCTTGAAGGCGGTACCCCATCATGGCTGCAGTCCAAGGCGTGAAATACAAGGTGAAAGACACACTCTCAAACACACACATTAACATACACACATACGCACGCACATACACACACACACACACACACACACACAACACACACACACACACACAAAGTACAGTTTTTCTTATAGACATGTATTGAACTCCCAACTGCGTTCCAATTCTAACATTTTATGGAGTTATTTTTTATGTATTTTGAAACATATTCTTTCGAGGCGAATTTAGAATTTTATTGTTGCAAACTTACTGCAAGTAACCCAAACGTACAATGTGAAAAAAAACTGATAGAAAGAAACAGGAATTAGTTTTGTTTTATATATGTATGCCTGAATGTGTGCATATGGGTGTGTGTCTGTGGTTTACAAACATATGCTTTTTCATGTATATGCATTGATGTAAATAGGCTCCATACACACATACATCTGTGTGTATATGTATGTGAACATGTGTGCGCGTGTGTGTTTGGATACATATTCGTTTTGAAGAACTATCTATAAAGTGGTTCACATTGATTTTGTTTTGTGGATAAAATATTTGTATAAGAAAATTATCAAATTTACAAGCTTGGTCAAGTATAAATCGAAAAATAATAAAATAAATATATATAGTTACAAGTTTACAAAAGTCTTATCATTTTTCTTACATTTTCTTAGAATTTAATTCTTTTATCGAGAAAAACTTTGTAGAGATTCTTTAAAATAAACGTGATATCTCTTCCAAATATAGCATTGTATACAAGCAGTGTTTACTGCATATCGTATTACGAAGTTTTCTGAAGTGTTAAATTCGTTTTGCTTATTTAAACTCCAAGTGGACGAAATACAGTTATTTAAAACATGGAAACAACACAGTAATGCGTACAGTAGTATGGCTTAAGAATTTTGGTTTGAAGCAATGTCCTTCCCGGTTCTATCGATCACATAGCGCTTCTCATGCGTTGAGGGAAAAGGGGTATTCGTAGAATGTGCCGAAGGGAGTTATATGTCTCATATACGAATCTATGCAAACACTCACACACACACCAACATATATACGTACGTGTGTGAGTATGCATTATCATATATATGTACAGATGTCTGTATATATATCAATGTAAATATGCGTGTGTACGTCTGAGTCTCTCTGTGTGTGTACGTGTGGCTGTTTGTGTGTGTCTGTGTGGCTATTAGTGTGTCTATGTATATATGTACATAAACACATTTAGCTTAGGTAGGTATATATGTGTATATATATGTATGTATATATACTTTTCTATATGTGCAAAGTATATAGATATATTCATATATACACACAAACACAAACAATATAAGCAGATACGCGCGTGTGTGTGTTAGAATAGAACTGCTTAGGACACTAGAAAACTACATTAAGTATAATGTTCATAGCTATTCAGTTATTTTACATATATCTAACGCCTCCATAGTGTTTTATATTTGTTGTGTTATACGAATTTACTGTGCGTATGCGTGCCTGGTGTGTATGTGTCAGAGTGTGTATGAATGTATATATACGGGAATGTATGCGTGAATGTATGTATAGGTGAATGCGTGTGTGAAAGTATGTATACGGGCCAGCCCAAGTCATCTCCTAACCTACCTACACACACGCACGTCACAATATTTTTTAACCGATGGGCTCACATATTGATGAGTTCTGGGTCCCCAATCACGTAACTTAGTGCTGTTGAGAATGGTAGGAAAGGCCTTATACCCCCCTACACACACACATAAATATATATATATTTATATGCACACCATACACACACTCGCGTGAATGTATGCGTGCGGGACGCGTGTGTGTATGTGCGCATGCGTGTGTGTGTCTGGGGGAGAGGGGAGAACATTTGTCGTCATGTGGGAGAAAAACAGTGTGCGTGGTTAAAGCAAGGTAGAGTGGAGGGATTTAATCATGGCTAGTGGTTGTTTGTAGTTGAGCGGTTTCTATGGCCGAAAGGCATAAATTGGTACAGAAAAAAAAACATATGAAGTGGTGAAGGTGTATGCAGGCGTATGTATTTGTGAATTTACGGGTGGACAAGGTAAGAGAGGAGGATGTAGAAATATAAGGAGAGAAGGATATTTTAGGTAGTAAGTAAAAATACGGTGAAAATACTAATTGATGATCAAGGAATTAAAAGGAGAGAAAGGCATTGTTGGGTTAATACAAAGTGGTACTGAGGGTGGATGAGTGGTGAATATATATATATATATATATATATATATATATATTCTAATAAATTAGAGACAAAACCACTATTATGCAAATCAAGCAAAGAAAGACTTAAGCCAATACATAAAATATAAAATAATTGATATAAATTAAAATTTAACAAATGAATAACCACTACGATCGTTTCGTGTCAGCACATCTTAGACATTCTTCAGGTGGTTTCTAAACCTTCTTAGCGAGTTATAAACTCTAATTTTGTCTCTAATTTATTATAATATAATATTTTATTATAAAATTGGATTCAATCTTAAATCTGATTTTTCCTTGTAAATTTGGATTTATTCCCTAATATTTATTATTATATATATATATATACATATATATATATATATATATATATATATATATATATATATATATATATATATATATATATATATATATATGAGAATAATGGGAAGACAAGATCTGGGTGTGGTTGTAATTATTTGTATTTTGAGAAAATGTTTAGTGCCCGATGTTCGCAGGTGAGTATTATACAGTTGCGTTCATTCAGTCCGTGCATTGCAAAATAGCCATGACCTCGGCTATGCATAGATTATACTTGGTATATGCGCTGTAAAGTTTGGCGTGGATGACTATGGATCGTTTGAGAGTGTAAGGGGTCGAATGAAGCGTTCGTTTACTAAGTTGAGATAATTATGTACTGTTAGATTTTATGTGGGATTAAAAGCCACAGTAGTGATTACTCACCATTAGCTTCGAAGGTGGTGCTACATAAGCCGGTGTAGTTGTTAGTTGATACTGTGCACTTGTAAACTGTATTTCTAGTGAGACAGCGGTTATCTAAAGGACATGAGGTAAGGCGTCTGAAGTTGCATAGGTTTGTAGGGGTGTTCCAGATGAGCTTCTAAGAAGATTGTTCGTTATTATATAGTTGGTGTTAAGGTTATCATTTGATAACAGGTTGAGGGTGATGGTGTTTTTTGGTTGTATGGTATGATAATTATTTTGCCTGGCGGTATCCTGGCGGTGTAAATGTAGTTACAGTTGTAAGTTGATACTGTGCACTTGTAAACTGTATTTCTAGTGAGACAGCGGTTATCTAAAGGACATGAGGTAAGGCGTCTGAAGTTGCATAGGTTTGTAGGGGTGTTCCAGATGAGCTTCTAAGAAGATTGTTCGTTATTATATAGTTGATGTTAAGGTTATCATTTGATAACAGGTTGAGGGTGATGGTGTTTTTTGGTTGTATGGTATGATAATTATTTTGCCTGGCGGTATCCTGGCGGTGTAAATGTAGTTACAGTTGTAAGTTGATACTGTGCACTTGTAAACTGTATTTCTAGTGAGACAGCGGTTATCTAAAGGACATGAGGTAAGGCGTCTGAAGCTGCATAGGTTTGTTGGGGTGTTCCAGATGAGCTTCTGAGAAGATTGTTCGTTATTATATAGTTGGTGTTAAGGTTATCAATTGATAACAGGTTGAGGGTGATGGTGTTTTTTGGTTGTATGGTATGATAATTATTTTGCCTGGCGGTATCCTCTGGGATGTTCTCTATTATGACAGGAGGTATATTTGAGCTTTGTGGTACATGTAACGCTCGGGTGTTAGCAGTGGCATTATAAATGTAGTTATGGGGGTTAGTTTTGTTAAGCGGGTTCGATGGTGCATTGGGTTCATATGTATGGAGCTGGGGTTCAGTTGGATGAATTTATTAGGGTGGGGGTATAGCTGTTGGTGGATTTCGGAGCTTCTTGTTGATTTTGTCTTTTTCATTCTCAAAATGAGACCCCTTTAATTTTGCTCAGATTGCTTTCAATTTTGGTGAATCGATGCAACCAACCAATTTATCTTGTAATTTAAAGACTCTCTTGTTATTTAGAATTAAAATAGGGTAATTTGGGTAGTTTCAGCCAAGCTACAAACAGCGTAGCATTAGCAGCTTGTTATCACGACAACTACGGTTGTCTGTGCTGCACGTTGTTCTATGTTGATTTTTCACACTTGATTCTTCTCACCACAAGATTCTCTTCACCTGCGTGTTCTGTTTTAATGTTTCTGTGCATTATTATATTACATATTTTTCTGTGCTTTTGGGACAAATTCTTTGGTTTACCAGTGTTATTCTAACCGTAATTAACAAATCCAAGCATGAAAACGTTACTCAACTTTGGAGTTTTGGAGACACATACCCCTTCACACACAGATACACAGACACACACACACAAACACATAAACACACACAGACACAAATACAGACACAGACACACGCACACACAAACACACGCACACAAACACACACATACACACACACACACATGAATGCATCAATGTACATACAAACTTAGATATGAATACATACATCCACATGCACTTATATATTGATGATTTACACAAATACATGACAGGTACTGAAATACGCATAAACACATGCAGACAAATATATCAATATAACAAATTTTAAAAAATAATAAAAAACATGCAATCAATGAAGAGAGAACAAAAGAAACAATAAGATGATGCATGTTTATTTTATTAAGCATTTCTGTTTATTTCGAAACTTAAAATGAACAGGTCATGTCACAGACGCTAAACTATAAATTTTACAGAGTACAACCTTAGAGCTGACACCACTCCGCTAAATGCAGAAAATTTCTGTCTCGCTATTGGCTAAAAAAACAAAAAAACAGAGTTTTTCCGATTTTTCTGTAACTTTTCCCTCCGATTTTTTCTCCACAACATACCTCCATAGCAATGAGAGTGGAAGACTACATTAGCATAGCCGGTTTTCAGATTTGCGAATGTAAAAGACTAGATCCCATATATTAAGATTTCGGATAACTCCGGCAATGTTGGTTGTGAGACAATTTTATAGATTGGATGTTAAATATTTTTATAAGGGGGTTAGATTTAGGGAAAGTTTTTTCGAGTATGGTGGTGACGAGTTTCGGTACTCAAGTCTAAACGTAAAAGGCAAGGGGGTGGAACCAGATGACGTCCCGGGTTCTTGTTTATTTAATCAGTTTACGGCGGTTACCTGGGTTGAGATAGGGTTTTTGGAGGTATGTGTTGATGTCTGTTTTGGTGGGCTGTGGTGTACGTAGGATTAGAGGTTATCAGGTGGGAACGTTTGTCAGATTGTTTGCAACTCTGATATTTGGATGGGTATTGGAGGGGTGGAGAAGAGGGTTTTTGTTCTGGGTTTAGTTGAGAGGGGAATGTCCCACATGGGTAGTTATTAACTGAGTGTTTATATCCGGCCCATTGTAGGGCACTGTTGTAGTATTCAACATGTTGATCTAATAAATCTTGATTAACAGATAATGAAGAGATCTGGTAGGACATGCTTTCTGCAATAGGCCTTAGGACGGAGCGGGTTTGGAGGAGAAGTTCGCGTAGGGATATATTTAACCTCTATCTATAACATCTATAAACACCGAATAAATAAATTGTATAAAATACCCAATGTATAAAATTGTCCTTTTCCACCACTACCACCAACATTGTCGGAGATATTCGAAATCTTAACAACAAACTCCGAAATCCACCAACAGCTAAACCCAACCCTAGTAAATTTATTCAAAATAATCTCCAGCTCCATACATATAAATGCAATGCACCAACCGACCCGCTTACCAAAACTATCCCCCATAACTACATCTATAATGTCAATGCTAATACATTGTGTGTCTTTACTGAAGGCTTCGATCAAGGAGCATTCGGTAAAATGAAGAGCGAAAAAATAGTTAAGGCATGCGCATCATTTCGTAAACAGATTGAACTTGCAGAGAAAGCAAATGGCGGTCACATTGAACTGAAATAAGTGCTAAACACTCCACAATAAATTAGCATAAACATAATACTTGCAGTGTTTGATACCAATTATAATAAAGATATTTAAATGGTCCCAATTTATCTGTTACACTCTGTATACATGTATATATATATATATATGTGTGTGTGTGTGTGTGCGTGAGTTTGTGTGTGTGTGTGTGGTGTGTGTGTGTGTGTGTGTGTATACATTTTCAAAATGTGACCGCGTGTGTACCGTTGGCGAGTTTTTTTCCTCTGTCTTCCCTTCTCTTATGTTTCCGACGAAAAGCTCCGCTCGAAACGTTATACCCTCCTTGTTTCCTTCTTTCCTGAGCGTCCATTAATACTATATTTGTTCCACGTCCTCGCGTTGTTGTGTTTGTTTTTGTGCTTTCTTGTTTGGATTAACTTTATATATATATATATATATATATATATATATATATATATATATATATATATATATCTATATATATATATATATATATATATATATATATATATAATATGTATAGCAATATTAAATCTCTGAGCGAGATGTAAACACTAGCAGCACGACTTCGTTTTACATCTCGCCCAAAGATTTATTATTGCTTGTTTCTCCTTTTTCGAGTCGAGCGATGGTTTGTTCATGGAAAAAGCGTATAGTATTTTGCTCTTGGAATCAGTTCCCATCCCTAGCTGGTTATTGTCACATGCTGATGACTACCCAAATACCCGGGTCCGTGTGTTTCGTGTAAGGCAAGAGATGGGAATGGTGATCTCCCTTCGCAAATACTGCTCCGATACAGCGTGTCATTAGCCAGCTGGAGGAGATGTCTTCCTGGGGCTATAAACAACAGTAGCATCGTCCTACATGGGTCAGTCACAGTTAAGTGGGGAATATATATCATGACATATATATATTCTTTTTTCTTTTATTCTCTTATTTGTGTCAGTCATTTGACTGCGGCCTCAGGACTTATTCTTTGTAAGCCTAGTACTTATTATATCGGTCTCTCTTGCCGAACCGCTATGTGACGGGGATGTAAACACACCAGCATCGGTTGTCAAGCAATGTTGTGGGGACAAATGCAAGCACACAATCATATATATATATGCCTATATATACATATATATATATATATATATATATATATATATATATATATATATATATATATCAAGATTAATATTTTATTTTAAATAAAATAGTAATTTCACTCGTAAAGAAAAAAAATCAAGTGCCCGTGATTCAAAAATATCTCAGAAATATAGGGACAATTTATATCTTTTAAAACTATGGCACTCTCAAAGAAAAAAAAACTAAGAAAAAAGGACGGACGGCGGTATCTAAGAGGATTTTTGAAGCGCCGACATTTTCAAATTGATTATTTTTTTAAAGGGGGAATGACTATTTTATTTGTAATCCTTATCATCTTAATCAAATGGCAAGAAAACAAACAAATTTTGAGTTTTAGAATATATATATATATATATATAACACAGTAATTTCCCCTTATATAACGGTATTTTTTCATAACGTTTTTTCAGATGGCCAGATAACCGAAGAGATGGTGTTGTGGATTTCCACTTCGGCATCTGAAACTCAGAGTTTTATCTTGACTATTGAGTAATTGTAACATATTATTTTATAGATAAATTTCCTCTATTTACATAATATTGAGGTCTCTTTCTTTCTTTTGTTATCTTACCGTTTTTACCAATATATATATATATATATATATATATATATATATATATATATATATATATAATCTTTGAATCTTTTTTAAACGTTAAAGATTCAAAGCTGCGTTCATGCTGCGGCGCCAACTATATATATATATATATATATATATATTATATATATATATATATATATATATATATAGATAGATAGATAGATAGATAGATAGATAGATAGATAGATAGATAGATAGATAGATAGATAGATAGATAGATAGATAGATAGATAGATAGATAGATATAGGCAGGCGCGTAGACTAGTGATTAGGGTATTGCAAGCAATTATGATTTTGATTCCTCGAGCTGTCAATCATGATATAATGAGTTCGATTCCCGAACCGAGCTGTGTGTTGTGTTCTTGAGCAAAACACTTTATTTCACGTTGCTCCAGTTCACTCGGATGTAGAACGAGTTGCTATTTCTCTGGTGCTGTACTTCACGGGTGCCAAGCTGTATCGGCTTTTTCTTTGCATAACATCGATGGCGTGGTGTGGAGAGGCCGGAATGCATGGGCGATTGCTGGCCTTCCGTAAACAATCTTTGGTAATGAAGCACCATGAGATTGCACCTAGAAAGTTTTCCACCGAGGAACAAGTCCTAGTAAGATTGTTTATAGGACTTGTTCCTCGGTGAAAAACTTCCTAGGTGCAATCTCATGGTGCTTCATGACCAAAGAGGTTTGTACTCTGTATGTAACTGCATATGTATGTATATATATATATATTATATATATTATATATATATATATATAATATATATATATATTATATATAGAAATATATTTCAAAAAGAAAATAGAAACTACACGTGGAAAAAAGCGAAAATGCACATTGAATACCAAAAGAATATAGGCTATTTTATGAAAAGTAACGATAATTAAATAAATGCAATTAGATGAACTAATGTAGAATTTAGAGAAATTAAATTCATTATTTTAAATTGTTAAAGAAATTCAAAGTCAAACTGGTATCGCCATTGCTATTCACTGGCTTTGAATGCGCACCAATTATCAAACGTTGTATATTTGTACATTGTGTGTGTGTGTGTGCGTGTGCGTGTGTGTGTGTGTGTATTGATGTGTGTGTACGTGTATGTATGTGCATATAGGTAGGACATAAATATATTCTGTAACTTTTCCGCATGTTGGTGTCTCGACTTCTAATAACGTTGCAGGACAATTAATGTGCTAATGGTGTTCAAATATATGCCAATAGCCACTGATTTCATCTTACCTCATTACCGCCCGAAGCATGCGTGTAAGCGAGTGTGTGTGACTGTGTGTATGTGTGTGAGTGAGTGTGTGTGTGTGAGTGTATGTGTATGCGAGTGTGTGTGCGTGTGCCTGTGCATGTGTATATATGTGTGCGTGTGTTTGTGTAAGCACACAAACACGATATTTTAGCTCCTTGGACTTGACATATTTAGAGGCACAGTATGGACTAATGTCGGTATTATAGTTGTATAAAAGTACGAAGCAACATTCACACGCACAAGCACCACCACTCCACACACCTCTAAGTATACGAAGAGAGCGAGATAGATACATACATAATCCTTCCATACATACATATACACGTAAATGTATGTGCGTATCTGTGCATGAATAAGTGAATGCGTATTCACATTACACTCTCATAGGTTGTACTTTCGATCTAGCTCTGTGCTATCAGTTTATTGAGTGTAGAGTATTGCAATTTTATAGAAATATATACACTCATGAACACGCAAATACACTCATGCATTTATATATATTTACACATATCTACACAAACACACGCTTATATATATTTACACATACACACATCCTATTGACAGTCAAGTCTTCTATACTTAACATCTGCTGTAAATTGTGATATATTTTCTTTAATTTCTACCCTCGTTCTCATTAATCAATGTTTATTGTTCATTCCTTCAAAGAAATAGGACTTGAAGGCTAACTCCACAAGCAATTTGATGTGATCGTTCAGACATTTTTCTCGTTTTGGACTATATTTGGACTATGATATATATATATATATA
>NC_043002.1:26399995-26407495 GCF_006345805.1 Octopus sinensis | reverse complement strand
ATTTTATTGATAGCATACAAATTATCCAGTTTCGATTTTCTCTTTTGACAGTTCGATGTATACTTTGTCATATATACTACCAAATTATTATGTACCAGCGAAGTTAGCCTTCATGCAGTGGGGAGAACTGCAAGACATAGCATCCAAATCTTTCTCAAATATTCATGCAAACCTAATAGAAGCACAAAGGGCACGATGGAAAACGTATTCTTATATAATACCGACGGGAGGATCATGACTGGAATATCTTTAATGATATATCCGTTTGTAGTAGATTGACTTGGTTCTAAATAACAACAATTGTGGTCCTTAATTACTGTTTGCTACAATTAATTCTTGATGAGCTATGAAGTATATTTTTGCATTGTCCTGGAACACACGACCAAATAGAAACAAATACTTTAACAATCTCTTGTCACATCGGCATGGTTGAGTAGTAAGACGTTTACTTCCCAGCCACATGGTTCTGGGTTCAGCTCCATTGTGTGACACCTTAGGCAAGTGTGTTCTACTATAGCCTCAGGTCGTATGCGTGCGCGTGTGCATGTCTTCGTGACTGTGTTTAGGTCCCCATAACTGAGCGGTTCATCTAAATATACCGATAAAGTACCAGACTTTAAGAAAAAGGCCTGGAGTCGATTCATTTGACTAAGATTCTTCAATGCAGTACCCCAGAACTGCCGCTGCCTAATGAAACAAACAAGTACTCTACCCTCTTTGCATTTCACCCAAACCACAGCCTCCCATCTTAACTTCTCCCTCAAACAACCCTACCATCATTATTTCTCTCTCAATTCACCTTTACTCTCTTATTATCTGAGCCAAAGTGAAGGCTCCATGGCCCAGTGGTTAGGGCAGCGGACTCGTGGTCGTAGGATCGCGATTTCGATTCCCAGACCGGGCATTGTGAGTGTTTATTGAGCGAAAACACCTAAAGCTCCACGAAGCTCCGGCAGGCGGTGGTGGTGAACTCTGCTGTACCTTTTCACTACAACTTTCATTCACTAGTTTCTTCCTGTTTCTGTTGTACATGTATTTCAAAGCGCCAGCCTTGTCAAACTCTGTGTCACGCTGAATCCCCCCGAGAACTACATTAAGGGTACACGTGTCTGTGGAGTGCTCAGCCACTTGCACGTTAATAAAGGAGCTGCGACGTCACTGGTACCATGCTGTATCGGTCTTTGCCTTTCCCTCGGATAACATCGGTGGTGTGGAGAGGGGAGGCTTGTATGCATGGATGACTGCTAGTCTTCCATAAACAAATTCGCCCAGAGTTGTGCCTCGGGGGGTAACTTTCTAGGTGCAATCCCATGGTCATTCATGACCGAAGGGAGTTACAATATATAAATCTGAGCCAAACCAAACCCTACCATCCAAACAATCTCCTTAAAGCTACCCTCTACCAGTTTAGCAAACCCGTCAGAAAATACCCTACATTCTTCACATGTCCTTTAAATAACGGCTTGACATATAAAAGCCTCTCCAAAAATGACACTGCAAATACATTAGAATAGAATATGAAACTGACAGGATGGCCTCACTTGGAATATCCTTTAATCATAAATCTACATCATTAGATATGTCATGGAGCTCTTCCATATAGTCTGAAGAAACGAGATAAGATTATTCTAATCCTAGTTTTATTAAGCCTAAATCATTTCTTTTTAATCTTCGTTTAGTCTTTTAGTGGCTTGGGTGATTTCAGGTTGTAAGTATGACCTCGTCTGATATATATTTTGTCTAACTCCTACAAGTTATCTCTATCTAAAGATACAAACCACATCAATATTAGACATATGTGGCTATAAACGCAGCCCTGAACACGGAATCTGTTGTTATGTAAACAGTCACACAGATACAATCATAAATATGCATACGCACATACACAAAGATATGTTCGAAATTACGCCGATACTGATCCAAAAGTTTTGAGTAAGCCAACACCCCGCTCCTGTCTACGGTCAATCTATTTGCAAAGTCGCTTTTAACGACTTGCAATAAATATTAGATTCTCCATACATATTGACTGTTTTCTTCAATGATTGTTTTTATGTATTAACAAATAACTCTCTCAAACAATACAGATAGATAGATAGATAGATAGATAGATACATAGATAGATAGATAGATAGATAGATAGATAGATAGATAGATAGATAGATAGATAGATAGATAGTAGATAGACAGACAGATAGATAGATAGATAGATAGATAGATAGATAGATAGATAGTAGATAGATAGATAGATAGATGATAGAAAGATGGATGAATGAGTCTGGTACTTTTCCATAGGTAGACCCGAAGCTGTAGTAGAAGACGCACGCCAAAGTTCTCACGCAGTGTGACTGAACCCTGAACCATGTAGAAGGGAAGCTAATTTCTTACCACACAGCCACGCACATATACACACAAACACACACACACACACACAAACATACATATGCACAGAAACACACACACGCATACACACACACACACTCACATACAAAAACACACATACACACACACCTATGTTCTCTACTATTTTCTCCATTTGTTTTCGGGGCTTTTATTTCTTTTTAATTAGATTTCATCTATCACTATTGCAACAAATGTCACCAGTTTACCTTTGAACTACTGGCCATTTCTCTAAACCAACCACCATAATATTTCTTTTCGTTGTTCTTTTCTTTCTATTCATTTTTATTGCCATGCTGTCCTATTTAATTACTTATCTATTGCTTCTTCTAAATCCACACCCACAAACCGTAAGTCCCTCTGCATTGGTTCCAAATTCATTCATCTTTCATCGGCGATTTTTTCTGTATTGAATTTTTCCATTGAAGTATTTTACCACTTTAAAAACCACCTACTATTCGTATTTCTTCTCCACAAAACACGTCATTCCTTTCTTCTTCTTCTTCTTCTTCTTCTTCTTCTTATTATTATTATTATTATTATATTATTATATTATTATTATATTATTATTATTATTATTATTATCATTATTATTATTATTATTATTATTATTATTATATTATTATTATTATTATTATTATTATTATTAAGATTTTCCATTGTTATCGTTCTTTTCCCTTTTACAATTCTACAGCTTTCTTTCTTTCTTCTCTGTTTTTTTTTTTACTTTCCATTCTTTTTCTCTATTTTTTCTTCCTTTCGTTGTTTCTCATCTTTTTTTTTTTCGTTTTTCCCAGTTCCCGTCCGCCATCATATAAGCATGAATAAATTTTATCATTTCGTACTTTTACTGAAGATTTTGAGGGGACAGACAGACTCCACACACACCACACACACACAACACACACACACCACACACACACACAAACACACACCACACCACACACACACACACACACACAAACATCCATACATAATCCTTATGAAGTAGAGCTGGTCCCAATACGCTTTGGTAACTATAATGATACGCCTTCTAGGGGCAGATATAATATTAAGAGATCAAGACTTTGTGTTTTGGCAAAGATTTTAAAATACCAGTATTTGTCACTCAATTAGACGCCATTTGCCTAGCACTAATATATATATATATTAATATATATATATATATATATATCATATATATATATATATATATATAATATTATATATATATAAAAGGAAATAAAAAAATGCTGACAAAATAATTTAAGTAAGGGAGAGTGTATTTAATTAGGTGAAAGTTCTTTTTTTAAACAGAAAAAGGAGAAAACTTGGGTTAGAATACAATGTCCATTTTTTGTGAATGATTTCAGTGTATAAGAAAAAAAGTAAGAGTCTTTTACAGTGTTCTGTGTCAAAATAAGATATTTAGTAAAATCGTGTAATATAGAGTTTTTGGTGGAAAAGTTCAATGTCAGATTTCAGTGTAGAATAAAAAAAGGTAAGAGTTTACCGGTTGCGCATTTGTTATGCTTATCAAAAGATATGTTGAGTGAGATAGAGTTCCTTTCTGATTGATCTTTTTCTCTTATCTCTTTTTCTCTTATTTTTTCTCCAGATAAATACACTCTCCCTTACTTAAATTATTTTGTCAGCATTTTCTTCATTTCCTTTTTTATATATCACGACTCGTGTTCCACATTTCCTTTTTTAAATATATATATATATATTATATATTACCAAATATATACGTATTATTTATTATTTTGCACTCACTTAATCATTGTTATATGTTTTATCTTATATTTAATCTTTCTATAGGATGTAATGTTTCTAAATAGTATAATTTAATTTTTCATTATTGAATTGATAAAAGGTGGGTTTTTTTCTAATACATATATATATATATATATATATATATAAGTTTTTCCTTGGGGTTGGCCAGATTGGAGCAATCTCAAGATTAATCACCGGAAATAGCGAGGATGATCCGGTTTTGACTGAAGATTAAGGACTTCGAATGACCTGTCTGTGTTTTTTGTATTGTCTATGTGGATGTTTTGCGTTCTTGTCCCATTTTGTATTATATATATATATTATATATATATAATATATATATATATATATATATATATATATATATATATAATTATATATATATATTATATATATACATATATGTATGTATATATTTATGTATGTCCAATTAATAATAAATAATATATATACATGCGTGCATGGGTACAGGACGTTACCAGCGGTGCAATTAGCATGAAATCGTCCATAAAAAAAAACGAGGGAAAAACGAGTGAAATACGTAAACAACGAGATTAATGGAAAACAGGACAAGTTAACACAGTGGTCAAGTTAGAGCTACATATATGCATACAGGAGTTAGACAACATAATAAAAATACCTAGCATCATAGCATCATAATTTTGAAATATCTATAAAACTGACAAAGCTTGTTTATTTTTATACTCTTTACTCTTTTACTTGTTTCAGACATTTGACTGCGGCCATGCTGGAACACCGCCTTTAATCGAGCAACTAGACCCCGGGACTTATTCTTTTTGTAAGCCCAGTACTTATTCTATCGGTCTCTTTTGCCGAACCGCTAAGTAACGGGGACATAAACACACCAGCATCAGTTGTCAAGCAATGCTAGAGGGACAAACACAGACACACAAACACACACACATACATATACATATATATACATATATACGACAGGCTTCTTTCAGTTTCCGTCTACCAATCCACTCCACAAGGCTTTGGTTGGCCCGAGGCTATAGCAGAAGACACTCGCCCAAGGTGACACGCAGTGGGACTGAACCCGGAACCATGTGGGTGGTAGACAAGCTACTTACCACACAGCTACTCCTGCGCCTATGGTTTTTTTTTATTATTAGTGCTGCTTAATAGGTTTTGCTAAAATTACTATTTCTTTTCAGATATCATCAGAAAAAGGTAAGTAAAATTCATTACAATGACAGATATATCGGATTTTCAAAGAGGTTGAACTGTTGGTGCTGCTATTGCAGGCGCTAGCGTAACGAAAACAGCCGAAATATTTGGTGTATCAAGAAGTACTGTCTCGAAAGTAATGGCAGCCTTTGAGAAAGAGGGAGAAACCTCCTCGTCGAAACAAAACCCTGGAAGAAAACCAAACCTTTCAGATAGGGACCGCCGGACTCTTACGCGAATTGTTAGGAAGGATCACAAAAGTACAGCTCGCAAAATTACCGCAGAGCTTAATGACAACCACACGAACCCACCTCGTGAACCTAGTGGTGGAGGGACACAAATTCGAGCCCTTCTTCAGGCGCAATTCAACATATCAGTATACACAACAGCAGCTGCAGCATATCATATGTAGGAAGCAGTACTCCATTATGATCTTCATTTCGGGGCAAAAACCATTTCTGGCCCTAAAGAGGACTAATGCTTAGGATGCGGTCCGAAACGATCCTTGATGACAGTGGTTATATATATATATATATATATATAGGCACAGGAGTGGCTGAGTCGTAAGTAGCTTGCTAACCAGCCACACGGTTCCGGGTTCAGTCCCACTGCGTGGCATCTTGGGCAAGTGTCTTCTGCTGTAGCCCCGGACCGACCAATGCCTTGTGAGTGGATTTGGTAGACGGAAACTGAAAGAATCCTGTCGTATATATGTATGTGTGTTTGTGTATCTGTGTTTGTCCCCCTAGCATTGCTTGACAACTGATGCTGGTGTGTTTACGTCCCCGTAACTTAGCGGTTCGGCAGAAGAGAGACCGATAGAATAAGTACTGGGCTTACAAACAATAAGTCCCGGGGTCGATTTGCTCGACTAAAGGCAGTGCTCCAGAATGGCCGCAGTCAAATGACTGAAACAAGTATAAGAGAGTATATATATTTCAGTGTGATGGTTTTGTTAATCAGCACAATGAGTAAAGAAAATAGTCTAATAATGGGGCATATAAATCCTCAAAAGAAGAAAGTAGGTTTTCTCGTACGCATGGGACGCGAACCCACACCTCTTTGTTAACGCGACCATTTGTGCTACGGATTACACCAATAAACAAACCTGCTTTATTCTGTCAGATTTAAGAACGATAATTAATTCGAAGTTGTTTTTGCGGACAAACTTTCATGTGCCTTCACTGCGATTGTATTGTGACGCAGCGTCGATTTTTATGCCCCATTATATGACTATTTCCTTTAGTCACTGCGCGGTGATCGCTATAAGCTCTAAGCCTATAAAATGCTAATATTATTGTTATTTACAGAATTGTAAAAATCGACGCTGTTTAACAAAACCATTGCAGTAAAATCACATCAAAGATTGTTTACAAAACCAACAATGAACTAATTATAGTTCCTTGGCCTACCTCTCTCAGCAGTTACTTGGCAATTATTTCATAGAGTTCCTTAGACATGAATGTCTGCTGACCTCGGTGCTTTGCAGCTAGTGGCTTCCAGCAGTCACTTTTGTCTTTCCAGTCACTTCGTTTGAAATATTTATGCAGATATCTGTAGTTTTCATCTTCAACTTAGATCTTTCAGAATTCCAGTTTGATGTCTTCGACTTTCGCATTTGAACTTCCTTGTCATAAGTATGATACCACCAGTCCGATAACCTCAATTGCCAACCATTTTCCTGCCAGTAACTTCTTGAGCGAAGGCAGTAAATATATAGCAAACAAAACGGGAACACACACATACACATACAAACACTGAAATACGCATAGGTATAAGGCATATATACATATACGCGTGGGGGAGGTGTAGCTATATATATATATATATATATATATATATATAATATATATATATACAAACATAGTATGTATGCATATATACACACATAGGCATATATGCGTCTGATTGCATACACTCGACACACATAAAGACATATATATGTATATACTTTCATACTTTTATTTTTTTTTTTACTTGTGTCAGTCATTTGACGACGGCCATGCTGGAGCACCGCCTTCAGTCGAACAAGTCGACCCCAGGACATATACTTTGTAAGGCTAGTACTTATTCTATCGCCTGCTTTTGCCGAACCGCTACGTTACGGGGACGTAAACACACCAGCATCGGTTGTCGAGCGATGTAGAGGGGACATAC
>NC_043002.1:26392495-26397495 GCF_006345805.1 Octopus sinensis | reverse complement strand
TATTCTGATGACACAGCACTGAAATAGATACATATATAAATAGATACAAATACATGCACATGCATTCATGACTACATACTTACATATATACATACATATATACATAAATACTTCACGTTATATTTTATATATACTGTATGTAGTCATGTGTGGTACGTGCAGGCTTATAAATACTTAAATACACACACATACACACACATATACTCACGCACATACACATATATATATCTTCATATGATTAATCGACTGATCTTTAACCTATATGATATTATGAATCTGTGAATATATTGTAGTAAATAATACATATCGTTTATATATACAGGCACACACACAAACACACACACACACGCACACATGTATTTTTCATAGAAATCAGTGTATTTACTTAAGGGTTTGATAGGTCAGACACTATAGATATGGATAGATAGATAATATAGATAGATAGATAGATAGATAGATAGATAGATAGATAGATAGATAGATAGATAGATAGATAGATAGATAGATTAATAGATAGATAGATATTGATAAGGTATATATAAATACTAAGTAAAAGAGTAAAGTGTGTATATATATATATTATATATATATATATTATATATGTATATATTAATATTCTTCTTGTAATAATAGCAGTAGTAATAGCAGCAGCAGCAGCAGCACAGCGACTGCATGAAAAGGCATTTTGCTTCGGTAGGGGACACCTCAAGCCATCGATTCCATCACTTACACTATAACCTTTGACATCAATCACTGGGCGTCAGTATAGACAGAGGTTCTTACAACTTTAGCGCAGACAGCAAAAGTTTACATCTTCAAATCCGCTTCCGCCTTCCTCTCTTCCACACGTTCTGTCTGTCTCTCTCTCTTCTCTCTCTCCGCCCCTGTCCGTATCTACATCTATCTATCTATTTATGTATCTATCTATTTATCTATCTATTTATCTATCTATCTATTTATCTATCTATCTATCCTCTCTCTGCATATATATTCGTACACACACACACACTCACACGTATACATGTATAGTGTCAGTGAATATGTGTCCGGACTGTGTTATGTGATATCTATGTGGGCGCGCGTGTGTGTGTGTTGATGCTAAAAGACTGATTTTTCACGAAGGATGTAACAAAGATGTGCACCATTATTAGATTGCTCTGATACGGCATTTGCCGAGAATATATATACACACACTCACACAAACACGGACACATACATACACGCACACACACACACACACATACGTATGTGCGTGTAAATATACATATATATATATATACATTATATGCATAAACTAATATAATACATTATACAAATATACATATGATATATATATATATATATATATATATATATATATATATATATATTATATCAGTATTCTCTGAAAGGGATTATCTATTTGACATAGTATATGAGGTAAACATACCTATACTTGATCAAATATCTGAACATCTTTACTAACACACATACACACACATACACGCGCATACACATTATACATATATTATATATATATAATATATATATATATATATATATATATATATATATTATATATATATATATATACAGGGTAAAGTTTGACATTAGTATTTCCTGTAAGGAATCGATTTACATTCGGATACTTTTGATTACAGCACACGGTAAGTCTTCGTAACTATTTTTGTGTTTATTACCAACTTTTATTCTCGTTCGCTTTCTCATCTTTTTAGTCTCACACTTACATTTCATTTCAATTCAGGAAATACCTCTTTTATTTCAAAATCTCACTTTTATTTTCATTCTTACCATGTCTTTTATATTTTCTTATCTTTTATTCCACATTTTCGTTCTTTATATCCATTCTCTTTTCTTTCTCTCTTTTTGGCTACTTTCTGGCTTCTCTTTATCAACTTTTACTCCTATTCCCGTATTTTATTCCACTTCTAATCTTTTATTCCAATTCTAATTCTTTATTCACATTTACTACCTTTTATTCCAAATTGTCATCTGGTATTTCACAAGCAGGTTTTATTCCTTTTCTTATCATTTCGTAAGTTCTTCTTGTTTATATTTATCATTTTTGGATGACTTTATCCCCATACTCATATTATATTTCTAAATCTCATTCTCAAGTTTCTCTCTTCATTCTTTTTTTTTTTCTTTTAACAATAAGTTGTAAAAAACGACGAAATAAAATTTAGCTGCATTTTCATTTTATTAGTTGATCTAGAAGTTTATGGACGTGAATTGAAGGCTACACCGGTATGACTAACCTATGTGTATATATCGCATGTATATCCATCTATCTATCCATAAATACAGAGATACATAAATACATACACACATACGTACACACATATAAACATACATACATGCACACTCACATACATATGTGTAATTATGTAGGCATATATATATGCACATGTGGAGGCGCGTGGTTTAGGGGTAGGGTGTCAGCATCATGATCGTAAGATGTGGTTTCGATTCCTGGACCGGGTGACACGTTGTGTTCTTGAGCAAAACACTTCATTTCACGTTGCTCCAGTCCATTCAGCTGGCAAAAATGGGTAATGCTGGGATGGACTGGCGTCCCGTCCAGATGGGGATCACATACGCCATAGAAACCGGGAAACCGGGCCCATTAGCCTGCCTAGGCTTTAAAAGAGTGCATTTATTTTTTATACGTATGCACATACATAAATGCATACAGATCGAGTGGTGGATCTCCGTCGTTTGACGATAAAGATTCAGGAGTTCACTTGCATGCGCAACTAACTTCTGAATTAACATGTAAAGTGGTAACGCATTCAACTGACATGTGTACCATTAACATAATTCTCAGGTAGAATCAGTGTAATACAGTGACAAGGCTGTGCCTTTGGATATTTTTTTAACCATCCACCTGACGGGCTTCTATACAGTCTTCATTTAACTAATTTCAGGAGCATGTTATGGGTCTATCTAAGGTTAGCAAAGCACGTTTAGGGAAGAGCTTACGAGATGTGCACGAAATTGGAGTTGCGAAGCAAAGTTTTTAATTATTCGAGCGTACTACGCATATTGTGTGCATAAGGGCAGCCATGGTTGTGTGGTTCAGAAGTTTACATTGCAACCACATGGTTTCAGCATCAGTCACACTGCGCGACACCTAGGATGTCTTCCACATTAGGGTCCGGCTGACCAGTGCTTTGAGAGTGAATTTGGTAGACTGAAACTGTGCGGAAGACCGTCGTGTAATATATACTCTCCCTTTTACTCTTTTAGTTGTTTCAGTCATTTGACTGCGGCCATGCTGGAGCACCGCCTTTAATCGAGCAACTCGACTCCGAGACTTATTCTTTTGTAAGCCCAGTACTTATTCTATCGGTCTCTTTTGCCGAACTGCTAGGTAACGGGGACGTAAACACACCAGCATCGGTTGTCAAGCAATGTTGGGGCACACAAGCATACACACACATATATATATATATATACATATATACGAGGGGCTTCTTTCAGTTTCCGTCTACCAAATCCACTCACAAGGCATTGGTCGGCCCGGGCTATAGCAGAAGACACTTGCCCAAGGTGCCACGCAGTGGGACTGAACCCCGGAACCATGTGGTGGTTATCAAGCTACTTACCACACAGCCACTCCTGCGCCTATATATATATATATATATATATATTATATATATATATGCATACGTGTGTGTGGTGTGTGTGTCTTTGTGTCTTTGTGTCTTTGTTTGTGTCTTTGTTTGCCACCATCCCCACATAGCTTGACAAGCGGTATTGGTTTGTTTACGTCAACGTAAATTAGATTGTTTGGCAAAAATAGAGCGACGGAATAAATGACAGTTTTAAAATCAATACAGGTGTCAATCAGTTCAACTTAAACATTTCACGCCGGTACCCCAGCATGGTCTCAGTTCAATGATTGAAAGAAGTAAAAGTTAAAAAGTAATGGATAAATGATTCATACATTACTCACACACACACACACACAACACACGCTCACGATTTCACGCTTACGCTCACACACATCGCCGCACACGCACATCCACCCAAACTTATAATTTTGTATATCGTCCAGGTATGTTCTTTTCAAACTTACAATACTATTGTGTGATCGGAAAGGGGATTTTGGTTGCTATTTATTGGAGGCTGAGAATGCCGTATAGCTACATATTTGGTTGTACTGTAGTTGTTATTGATATAGTTCTTAAAGTTATTGCTATTTCTGTAAATAGTTTTAATGCTCGTATCTTTCTGAACTTAACTCAGCATTAGTCCAGCCGAACAGATTTATAAAAATATGTATTCCAACCATGACCTCCCTGCCTAATCTCTATACATAACTCTACATTGCCGATAATGTCATTTCCCTAGTTAAGAATGTAATGTGCCATTTGGAGGAGATTTAGCAGCTATTTCTAGTATATTGATCAGCCATAAAATCTCTCTATAGATGAGTAATAAAATACGAGTAGCTGCTATTGTTATCTAACCCCATGACAACTCTGAACAAGCAAAACGTACATATCATGAAATGCGTTCCAACAATGGTTATCTCCCGTCTGTTCAAATATTCTATGACGGCTATAATATATCTATTGTTAGTTTAAGGTGCTAAGCTGACCAGAGATAAATTAGACAACAATTTCTAGCTGGACTCGAAACCACATAGCCTCTACTTGCTTGGTTTGTAACTCGAGTATATATACCAGGAAGTACTGAAAAGTTCCTGGCTTTAAGGATATCGTTAAAAATCTGGTTTGAAGCTCAACCTTCCGAATTGTTTTACAGGGCTTAGAAAGAACCTGGAGGAATAACTACAATAACTGTGTGAATCTGAGAGGGGAATATCATGAATAAAATCATTATTAACTGATTCTCTTGTATATACTTTTACCCAAAACCAGGAACCTTTCAGTACCCCTCGTATATACGTATGAGTATGTATCTGTATGTATGCGTGAGCGAGTGATATGCCGGTATCGTCCCGGCTATTTCAATCTGAGTTCAAGTCACCA
>NC_043002.1:26351752-26392395 GCF_006345805.1 Octopus sinensis | reverse complement strand
ATTACATATCATGATCCTATAAGCCACCATAAGACTACGAACCTTCATGCGTGAGCATATAAGCCTGTGTGTGTGTTTGTGTATGTGTGTGTGTGTGTGTGTATACGTTTTTATTCTTTTCTTGCTTCAGTCATTTGACTGCGGCCATGCTGGTGCACCGCAATTTAGACGAGCAAAAAGTGTATATATATATATTATATATAATATATATATATAGATATAGTAATACCATTGTAGCAAAACGGTGGTGCATCAGCATGGATACAGCTCTGAGCTGAAACCAGAGAAAAAAAAATATATGTATGTATGTATATATGTATGTATGTATATATATATAGGTATATGTATGTATATATATATATATATATATATATATATGTATATGTATGTATATATATATATATATACATACATATATCCATACATGTTTATTAAAATATTGCTATAAATATATACGCAACAGACACACCTACAATAATATTGGTAGTAGTAGTAGTAATAGTAGTAGTAGTAGTAGTAGTAGTAGTAGTAGTAGTAGTAGTAGTAATGTTGTCTATTACAACAATATCCAATGCGTCGGTTTAGTTCCTTGCTTTCTGAAATCTTAGCGATTAGATATAAATCCCTTTCCTCTCTAAAAGCACTGACTTTGTTTTCAGTTTTTAATATAGTTTCCTGACGAAATTTAGGCAGTCCAAATCACTTTTTTATGGTAGGTGCATACATTAAGTATTCCATTGTATTTTGTAAGTCGCCGAAGGATTTGTGACGCCTATGGCTTTCAGCCTTGAGAAGTGAAAGAAAACTGAAATATATTAAAGAAATTTGCACCTATTAGGACAGGTAGGACTGCATAACTTCCCGATTCCTGAAGTTATGTGGCCATAGATTCAGTGCAGATTCCATGGTATTTTGGGAAAAATGTCTTCTGCTATAGCCCCGGGCGCACCAAAGCCTTAGATTTAACCTAGGAAAACTAAACGAAAGCCGTTGTATATTTTATGTATACACACACACACCACACACACACACACACACACACACACACATACATAATACATATATATATATATGTTACGTTGTGTGTGCCGTTGGCGATTTTTTTCCCTCTGTTTTCCCTTCTCTTATGTTTCCGACGAAGAGCTCCGCTCGAAACGTTAAACCCTCCTTCTATCCTTCTTTCCTGAGCGTCCAATAATACTATATTTGTTCCACGTCCTCGTGTTGTTGTGTTTTTTGTGCTTTCTTGTTTGGATTAACTTTATATATATACATGCATACATACATACAGATAGATAGATAGATAGATAGATAGATAGATAGATAGATAGATAGATAGATAGATAGATAGATAGATAGATAGATAGATAGATAGATAGATAGATATATATATATATGCACATGGTTGTGCAGTAAGAAGCTTGCTTCTCAACCACTTGGTTTTCGGGTCAAGTCCCACACATTGGGCAAGTGTCTTTTACTATAGCTTCGGGCCGTCCAATGCCTTGTGAGTGGATTTGGTAGGCGGAAACTAAAAGAAGCCCATCGTATGTATATATATATATATATATATATATATATATATATATATATATATATATGCATATAACCATATATATAAATATATACATACATGCACACACACATACACACACACATATATATATATATATATTATGTGGTGTGTGTGTGTGTGTGTGGTGTGTGTGTGTGGTGTGTGTGTGTGTGTGCGGTGCAAAAATTTAAAAGTTACACGAAGAGATAGAAAGAACAAACAATGTATTAGCTTTATGCTTAGGAAAATGTCATTTACGTTCCGAGCATATGCGATTCTACAAGATCCGAAAAAATTGGTAACAAAGATCAGACGTGTCTAACGTCACTAGAATTTTTTAAAGTTTCGAGACAAAATAGAACAATAATTTTTAGGAATATTATTTTCTCGAAACCTACGCATAAAGTTATATAATTTACCATGTAAATATTGGTTTGAAATACAGTTTTGGACAGTAGAACGAGATTTGTCTGCGAAACATGAGCAAATATCTGCTGTAGACATGACATATGTGTGCTTCGAGATATACTGTTGCAAAAATTATTTATTTCACGTTCACTCGAAAGTTAATAAAATTCTTGTGACTTCAAGAATATATGTATGTATGTGTGAATGTATGTGTTTGTCGTTGTGCCCGAGCATGATCACAGACCAATGATTGAAACGGGTAAAAGGTAAAAAAAAATATGTTTCTTTATAAATTAGAGTCTCCATTGAATTACCTCTTCTCCATGCAGATTCTTGATACCTTAAGATTTATGGCTATAAAAGCCATCTGAATTTTATAAAATAAGGTAATTTTCCAACACTTTCCTATCAGAGCTCACAACCATTCCTGTCTATGAGAAACACTCCACTATAGCTAGCCAGCTATATAGATAGATAGATAGATAGATAGATAGATAGATAGATAGATAGATAGATAGATAGATAGATAGATAGATAGATAGATAGATATGTTTCTTTATTAGCCACACAGGGCTGCACACAGATAGAACAAATTACAAGGTAGATCTTTTCTTTTGAAGGTTAAAAAAAAAAAAAAAGGAAGGGGGAGTTTCGATCAAAAGGGATCGTAAAAGGAGAGAAAGAGGACAAAAAGGGGGGGTTAAAAAAAGGGGGGGAGAGGAAAAAAAAATTGATCAATAGGGATCGTTATCACAGAAATGTCAATATGAAGTGTAAAGGGGAGAACAGGTGAGGTTTACCCGTGGAAAGAAATGCCTACGGAAAAGACCACGGTAACCTCGGTCAATGGAGTCACATGTTATATTTCTTTTTTTTTTTTTTTTGCGATTAAGCAACTCTCTGTTTTCAATTTCTGGGTTCATAGGATCATGCTCAAGGTGGCTTCGTCATTCATACGTGCCATTCTTGCTACATTCACCCATCTTTTTTTAAAACATTCGCTAGACAAAACTTGCCACTCTACTCTCACTTTCCTTTTCAAGTGGTACTTGAAGAAGTTGATGAGAGATTGACCAGAGAGGAAAGTGTTGTCTCCAATCCTTTCAGACGCGTCCACCAGATACATTCTTTCGCCATAGCCACAAGGATGATGAAAATAGCTCTTCCTTCCCGTTTGAAGGAAGGAGGCGTGACAATATTGACGATAGACTCAGCTGATAAACCGACTCGTCCCACACGTGACAGCAGTTGTTCGACATAAGCCCACAGGTCGGAAATTGTTGGACACTGCACGAGTGCGTTCAGAACGGTTTCGTCGCTCTGACCGCATCTCGGGCAGGTCGGCCCCGTGTTTCTCGAGCCGTGTCTGTAGAGCTTATCCCGAACGGGTTGCGCTTCTCGGTAGCACTGCCAGGCCAGGGATCTCTGGAAGTTGTTCTTGGGCCCTGGTCCGAAATTCGTCCTGAACAGGCGGGTCAGGTACTCCTCGTCGACGTCCAGGTTCGCCCCGAGCTTGTCGTCGTACCTCCCCTCCACTAAACCCCTATAGAATGCTTTGGTTGTGTTGAAGTCACTCAAGGTCGACCCAGGACGGCACAGTTGCTTGAGAGCAACGCGACACTCGCGGTGCCATTCGCCCTTCCTCGGCCTCAGACAGATAGATAGATAGATAGATGTTTATGTGGAAATGTTGCTATGAGAAAGTGATACCTTGAGTCCGAGAAAACTTTGGTGACCGTTACATCCTTACTCAAGACGGGGCTCCGGCCCATAATCCAATTTGACATAGAGGTGGAACAAAACAATATAGCCTTCTTCAAGTCCAGACATCAATTCCATGGACTTTGCTATCCAGTCCATCTCAGAAAGTAATGTTTCTGCTCGCTCCAATTCAAATGTGTCAAAACTGAAGAAAGTCCTTCTGCTTCGTGGATCAAGTTGGATGAAGAGGTGATACGGCGTTCATGCAATTCATCGTCTGCAAAAAACATGCTTGCAGGCTATGACCAATGCGAAATGTAGTTATTTTGAAATGTTATTACTGAAATGAATTGACAATTTACAATAGAAACTGTGTGCAAAGTTTCATTATCCTACCTTAATTTTATTTTGAATAATTAAGAAATATCAATGAGTTATTCTTTCCGAGACAACCTGTATTTGTATATATCTATGTGTATATATACATATGTAAATATCTATGTCTATGTGTCTTTCTGTCTGTTTTTATCGTCCCATCACTGCTTGACAACTGTTGTTGGTATGCTTACGCCCTGCAATTAGCAGTTAGACAAAAGACACCGATAGATTAAGTACGAGCCTTAACAAATGTGTAACGAGGTCGATTCATTCGACTAAATTAGACCCTTCAGGGTGGTACTAAAACATCACAGCAGTCGAATGACAAAGAACAAAATAGCATATGTGTATGGCTGTGTAGTAAGAAAGTTGCTTCCCAACCGCATGGTTCCGGGTCCTGCCCCCAATGCGTGGCACCTTGGAGAGGTGTCTTCTACTATAGCCTCGAGCCGACCAAAGCCTTCTCAGTGGAACTTGTAGACGGAAACTGAAAGAAGCTCGACGTATATATATATATATATATGTGCGTGTGTGTGTGTGTATGTAGGTATATATATATATCTTAAAGGAGCACTCAGTCGGTTACGACGACGACGACAACAACGAGGGTCTCAGCTGATACGATCAACAGAAGAGCTTGCTCGTGAAATTTACGTGCAAGTGGCTGAGCAGTCCACAGACACATGTACCCTTAACGTATTTCTCCGGGAGACTCGACGTGACACAGAGTGTGACAAGGCTGGCCTTTTGAGATACATGTACTACTCATTTTTGCCAGCTGAGGGGACTGAAGCAACATCAAATAATGTGTTTTGCTCAAGGACACAACGTGTCGCCGGGAATTGAACTCACGACCTTACGATCGTGAACCTGATGCCCTAAGCAGTAAGTCACGCGCCTTCGCATAAATATATATATACATACTTATATATATATATATATATATATATATATATATATAATATATATATATAATATATATATATATATATATATATTATATATATATATAATATATATATATATATATATATAATATATATATATATATATATATATAGGATATTCCTAAATCTCTCAACGAGAGATATTCAGTAACAACATTTTAAAGTAACGATTGTGCTACGAACCTAACATGGCAGTCCCATTTTCGGATGAATGCTACTGTTGTTTAACCCCAGGAGACATCGTCTCCAGCTGGCTATACGGCACATGATTTGTGTTCTTATATTGTTGACAGAGAAAGTTAGCACCCCCACCCAACACAAAGCAGTATCTGTGGACTGTAGTGCTTCAGAGTTATTTCTCTACCTCGGCACAGAATAAATCTTCGGCTGAGATGGTGCTGCTAAACACCCGTTCGATGGGGTCCACCGGATAAAAATCGCTTTTGATCTTCCCAATCGACCGCTAGCAATACCCTTATATTTTAGAGCCTGGGTCCGCTATCCCCCAGTCCCCGTTGGATGGTATCTTCAATCCAACCCGCTCCTGTGCCTGGGGGTAACCCACATACCCAGGCTCTTATTAGTTTCCTCCCGCAGTTTGACGGTTGGAACAGAATTTCGTTACCCTCCAAGGGACGACTTGCAAAACTGCGACCTTTTCCCGGTTATTAAACAGCTACTATACGATTGCATGTTTGACACAGCGGGATATGTATTTCACAGAGGACAAATAGTCTTCAGTTAATTTTCTATAACTGGTTTTGGGAAAGCGGTGATGGAATCAAAAACTTTAGAATAAGTTCTAACCACCATCGACCTCTCCTCCATATCTTTTAACCACTGCTTCGGTGGGACAATCTCCCACACAACAATCTTATCCGTATTTTTTTTGCCATGTCCAAAACAATAGGTCACAAAACAGGAAGGAGAGAATTCAAAAGAAAACAAAAGGGAAGAAGAAATAAATAAAAAGCAAACAGTTAAATAAAAAGTCACAATAGAAGAAGAAAACAATGGCTCAAAAAATGAAAACAAAGCAAAAAATCTTCTCGGCATTCATGTACTCCACGCCCTTATGGCACTCCAATTCGAACCTGGACTGCTCCACTGTAATACAGCTTTCCAATGTCGTCGTAAAATACACACTATTTAAAAACGGCGAACGACTTTCGGTGGCAGGATAGTCACCAAACTATGTTTCTCACATAAAATTTTCACTTCATGTGAACACTTGAAATACAGTTTTCCAATAATGGTAAATGTTGCTGTTGTAAAAACAAAGTATTTGAAGGATACGCTCACCAGACAATGAGAAAAAAATCTTCATTTACTATGGGCCATATTGGTGAACCTCTAGTAGACTAATATCCTGAATTCAGTGAGGATTCCCTGTTTGTAAAATATATACGCACAGACAACGACCCTCACCGGGTCCAAGGGAAAAGCCTTCCTTTGCAGCAGCTTCTTTTGGCAGGCTAAACACAGCCGGCTATCTTCTTCAGTGCACAACAGAATGGCGCATGCGCATACTGACAACAAAGACTCATGGGAAGTCTTAAAAACTCATGGGAGGCAAGCTTCTCACCACACAGCCACTCCCGCGCCTAGTGAGAAATTGCAAAAATACAAAAGATAAAAATGGGTGTGTAAACAACAAACAGATGTATTAGCCTAACGCTCGGGAAGTGAGAAAGTATTTTACGTTTCGAGCCTAAGCTCTTCGACTGAGAGGAACAAAGAAATAATCAGGGAGAGAAAACAGAAAAGGTTTAGTGGCTAGTGATCTATCATGGCGAATGCCGGACAGAGAGCCAACGCAGGAGAGCCAGGAGGAACGAGAGATAATAAAGTAGTGGTGATCCCAAAAGGAATGTGTGCGATCGTGTGTATGTGAGAGCTTGTATGTGCGTGTGGAAGGATTCTGGTGACGTTGACGTGTGCTTGTATGCATGTGTAAATGTGTAGATGATGGTGTAGGTGCTGGGAAGAGGTCAGTGCTAGTGTGGGCGCTGGTGTTGGTGCTGGGAAGGGGTCTGTGCTAGTGGGCGAGGAATGGTGTGATGTGACGTGGAGTGGTATGGTGATGTGTGGTGGTATGGTTTGGTGCAGTGGTGTGTGATTTGATGTGGTGGTCTTCGGGTGTGGAAGAAGCAAGGACGGGGTCTAAGGGATAGGGTGGGGTCAGATGGGATGTATAGGGATGGTGTTGTTGGAAGAATAGGGGTGGGGTAACGAGGAATGGGGTATCAATGAAAGTAGAGGGTGGAAAGGAGTGAGTGGGTAGGAGTGAAGAGAGAAAGTAGGTGTCAGAGCAAGAGAGGAGAGGTAGATGGGAAGAAGTAGGTGTGAGAGGAAGAGAGGACAGAAGGGGAAGGTTAAATAAAGAGGGGATGAGAGTTGAGTCCATGTGGCGCAAAGGAGAGAAGCGAGAAGTTTAATCCCAGCTCACGGCGAAGACGGGAGTCTAGATGTCCCCTGTGCAAGTACAATTCGAAAACAGACACGTGTTCTAAAGAGAGACTAGTAAAGCGGGAATGGCGCGAGACCGGAGTGTCGTTGCTGAGTGTGACGTCTCGGGGGTGTTCTGCGAACGGGTCAGCCAATCTGCGTCCCGTTTGACCGATGTATAGAGAAGGACAGAGAGAGCAGGTGATGCAGCAGATGACGTTGTAAGAAGTGCAAGTGAAGGAGTCAGTGATATGATGGGGTCGATGATGGGTACCTGTGAGGAGGGTAGTGTATATATATATATATATATATATATATATATATATATATATATACATATATATATGTATGTATGTATATATATATATATACATATATATACATATATAAATGTATATACATATATATATATACATATATGCATACACACACACACACACGCATATATATATATATATATATATATATATATATATATATATATATATATATATATATATGCGTGACAGTGTGCATGCACGCATGAATCTCTCTTGAACACATATCCTCGACATTGCGAGCACTAAATAACAAGAATTACATTTACCATGCAAGAGCTACCCAAATATTTCAGGTTTCAATAACTACTACAAACCTCCAAGAACAAAGGTATGACCCATACCAAAATATTACTCCAACATATCTCTTCTGCTATTGCATATGAATATTCTAGACCGCATTAAGTAAAATAGGGTAAGGTCATATAATTTATGCCTCCGAATACTATCCTTCCAACCAGTCGTAGAATTGCATAGACCCCACTCGGAAATGTCTAGTCTTTTGTTTCCCACACTCACTCATACACTCTCTAGCCGATCGTTTATCCATCAGCTGCAATTTTACATAATATATCACCGAGGTCTTGATCTAACGCCTTCATTTAGTTAATGTTCCTCAGAACGAATTCGTTTGAAATTCCCAGTCACATATTCAATCTGAACCAGTCAATATTTCAAAATGAGAGCTCTTTGAATGACTATGAAAGCTAGAGAAAGACTATATGTCCAGGTAATTCAACACAGATACATATCAGCACAAACACTCCAGCACACACACAAATATCTTGAAAGATTGATGGAGAGATAGTTAGATATATGGAAAGGTAGATAGATAGATCGATAGATCGATCGATAGATAGATAGATAGATAGATAGATAGATAGATAGATAGATAGATAGATAGATAGATAAATAGATAGATAGATAGACAGACATACATGAATACATACATACATGCATACATACATACAAACTTACATATATGCATACATAAGTACATACCTACCAACATAAACACGTCTATTGTTTTGTGTGTGTGTGTATGTGTGTGTATGTATGTGTGTGTGTGTGTATGTGTGTGTGTGTGTGTGTGTCTATAAAGTGTGGTCGGGCTACGTTTGACAGTTTGCATAAATGGAAATTAAAAAGGAATAATATTCCTTCCAAAATTAAAAGCATTTAAAAACAATATGAACTATATTATGGCTAAGAGTTAAAAGTTTACTCAAAGTTGCCGCATATAACTTCCACGCCGACTCTCAAGATGTCTCCAGAACTTGACACATAAATTCCTCACTGTGTCTGTTAGAAAATCTTCGAACACCTCTTTGATCATTGGCGCCAGCTCGGCTTTGATGTTACAGACAGAGTGGTTAGTGTAGTTTTGCATCTTGTACATTGTAATCTATAGCATTAAAATCGTGGGAAATAATAGACCAAAAATTGGAGCTGATGACGTCGTAGAAATGCTATGACAAGCACTTGTTACTCTCCTGCTACGCATATGGCCTTCCAGCAGCAACATTCTCCAGCCAGGAATTAACTGCAATCTTCCCATAGCGGTCTGAATAGGGGTATATGGCATAGTGGTTAAGAGCGCGAGCTACTAACCCTAAGATTCCTAGTTCGATTCAAAACAGTGACCTGAATAATAATAATAATAATAATAATAATAATAATAATAATAATAACTGCTCTGATGCAGTATCAGACAGTGGTTCACATGGCTCCTGGTCTTAACTGATTGGAAGTGCTATCATGTACATTGTTTTGTCTTGGTATAAAAGGTGGGCTACAGCAAATATTCTGCTCATTACCATAGATTTGCTTGTCAGTTGTTTGACCTTAACCAGTTGACCACGTCCCTTAGTGGCTGACGATATGTGCATCTCTGATCACAAGCAGAAGTAGTGGGGGAGCATCATAGCCGTGTGTTTAAAGGAATTCTTAGAGTTTTGGATACATCCTTAAACAAACCTTATTCAGGGTCCTTTTGAGTGGGGTGGGTTACTCGACCAGAAGGAAATTCTAACTGGGCCCCACCTGCAAGGAATGCGCTGTTTATCTTGATATGAGATCACCATGTCGTGCACAAATGATTATGATGCATGTGCCTGGTGTACCATTATCAGATATTTAGTCATGGTGGGTATACTGGGCTTCGTATATTTTGACCCAGTGTCACTTCGATGGCATGCACTGCATCTCACTCAATAATAATGATGATGATAAACATCGAAAATACCTTGGGAATGAGAACCCATGTTCGAAATTTCCCCAAGACACCTGATGAATGCGGGAGGGTACATCAGCGGAAAAGTTGTGTAAACAACAAAGAAAATGAGGACAAATTTAAATGATGTATGTATGTATGTATGTATATATGTATGTATGTATGTATGTATGTATGCATGTAGAGTAATGATATACGGCTTAATTTGTTCACAGAGGCCACTCGTAAAGCAAAAAGTCGTAAAACAGAGCGATAGTTTCACATAGTAGTAATGCTGTAAATTTTAATTCGTTCCCAGAAAAAGTATTTTACTTATATAATACTCATAAATAAATGGCAATAAAGGAACAGTACAATGTAAAGAATAGTTTATGTAAAGTAAAAAAGATTGCCAAGATCATTGATAATAAAAAAAATATATTATTATTATAATCGATTTCTGAATTACTTTCACTCGCATTAAACTCATGCGCACTATTACTTGTAGACACGACCACCAATTGACAAACACTCGAGGACGGACCTGTAGCTTTCTTTTTATAAAACAAGTCAAGGGTTGCGTGCTTAGAAGAAGCATTTTTTTGCTCAATAAATTTATCGGTAACACGCAAAAGCATTTGTTATGGTAGTAGAAGCTGTTGCATTTCATTCAAAGTCTAGATCTTGTGCTGGAGAAATAAAGCTCGTGAACCCTGGGTCCCGTAATGCGGGTCCTCTTAAAGTGAGGTATTACTGTATGTATGTATGTATGTTTGTATGTATGTATATATATATACCCGTATGCACACGCAAACACACACACACATAGTCGTGATTGAATGAGTAAGAAGTTTGCTTCACAGCCATGTTATGTGCTCCTGGGTTCGACTCCATCAAGTGACATCATTTCATCTCTTTACAGTAGCCATTTGTAGCCATATGACTTGTGCGTGGAAGGCAGGAATTGTACAGAAGACTGTCAAATGACCAGTACCCGTAATAAATAATCCAGTCTTGTAACACACTTACATCGCACTTGTTCCGCTCAAGAATTAAGAACTGATAGAAGACGCAGGCATATATAGACACATCCATACATCGAAAATAACTGGAAAGCCCATCATATTATCGCACTCGCTCAATTTAAATTTGAAAAACTTAGACTCTCTGAATGACACATAAATATGAATGCAAATCCTTAGCAAACACGCAAGTACAAACACAAACACATTCACGCACGCACCCCTCCCCCCCCCCCCACCATACACATGTATATGATGATCACGTATGTGTGTGCGCGCGCGCGTATCTGTTATTTGATCTAGTCATTGGCTACGGCCATGGTGGGTCACCACCATTAAGAGTTTACTCTAATAAATCAACGCCTCTACTCATTTCTCACATGGATATTTATTCTATTGGACCTATGTATCGAACTGCTACGTTACGAGAAGGTAAACAATCTAACAATTACGTAAATCCGAGAAATTCATGCGTTTTTTCCTAGAACATTCTCTTCATTACTAATACGTGGATTCCGGTTCACGCTTATTTTATATTGCTTCGTTTCTTATTTCATATGCTTTTTTCGTAACTTACCCACCCATTATATAACCATTATTTAAAATCTTGCTCCTTCGATTTGAAGGCTGCTCTGCGCTTATTCGCATGAGAAGAACTTGATTCCTGTTTATACTTGTATCTTAAGTTATGTTTCTCAGCATTTTGTAAACCAAAATAATTTTACTACATAAGAGGCCGTTACATACTTATTTCATATGCTTTTATCGTAACTTACCCACCCATTATATAACCATTATTTAAAATCTTGCTCCTTCGATTTGAAGGCTGCTCTGCGCTTATTCGCATGAGAAGAACTTGATTCCTGTTTATACTTGTATCTTAAGTTATGTTTCTCAACATTTTGTAAACCAAAATAATTTTACTACATAAGAGGCCGTTACATACTTATTTCATATGCTTTTTTCGTAACTTACCCACCCATTATATAACCATTATTTAAAATCTTGCTCCTTCGATTTGAAGGCTGCTCTGCGCTTATTCGCATGAGAAGAACTTGATTCCTGTTTATACTTGTATCTTAAGTTATGTTTCTCAACATTTTGTAAACCAAAATAATTTTACTACATAAGAGGCCGTTACATACTCCTAATTACACAACCAATTCTTTTAAATTGAGTCTTCATAAGGAAATCATCAACACCTAAAATGTTACATTTATTGGAAAGATCAATATCACAAACTCTATCCAACCTCGTGTATCTGATACCTGGTCTTCTTATGCATTCTGCAAATAGTAAATTGGACAATATTACAGTGTATGAGAAAACTGCAAGAAGATCTACAAAGTAATGTAGAAGGGATGATATTTCAAGTGGATCATACAAATAGTCTAGGGTTCAGATTCTTTCGATTCAGGCACGATGGAGCTATTTTTGTTCTTATCATTCAAGGAACCATTACCTCTACTACTTAAAGAGGGAGACATTAAATATATCT
The DNA here is from genome assembly GCF_006345805.1 of Octopus sinensis. Taxonomy (NCBI): domain Eukaryota; kingdom Metazoa; phylum Mollusca; class Cephalopoda; order Octopoda; family Octopodidae; genus Octopus; species Octopus sinensis. Next base: position 26,379,909 of record NC_043002.1, on the reverse strand, counting down.
TAAATAATGCTTAGCAACATTTATAGGATTTGTTGGGAATATAATGGAAGGTGTGCTGAGTTTTAGCCTTTTTCCTTACTTAAGACTCATCGTAGGCTGGTGAACTAATTCTGTTGTGTGCAAGCTTGTGATTAATCCAAATATTTTAGCAGCATGTAAACACGCTCAGCGATCACATGAATTTATTCAAAAGATGTTATTGCTAGTACACATCATCAAATAGTATGTCAAAAATTCTTTATTCATTGTTTTCGCTTTGCATCTCTCACTAGTGATTAAACAAGCCCCCACTAGTATCAAATACACATACACGCCCCTCATGAAATCCTTAAAAATCAGGTATAACATTGTCCAAGACATAGACCTGTTTATTACCATTACCGTTGCTGAAAGATTTATAGGGTTCTCCCATCTGAGATACCTACAACTTCCCAACCCGCATGAGAGTATAGTACAGCATTTAATATGTTATGAGATACTAAAGTTTTCTTTAGTTCGTTCTATAAGATCACTTGGTTTACATATCGAATATCAGCAAAAACAATTCTCAGTATCTGATTTCTTCTAGTACATTTTGTGCAATCTGTCTCAAAGATTATATCATATATCGATTGTCTTCCTACAGATCAAAAACAATACAGAAATATTTTCTACTATATGAATACTCATTCGCTGTATTATAAAACAAAACAAGATGTTACCGGTGCGTTGATCATATTACCGAAAAATGTTGAGTTACAAATTCAGTTTCTTGCTACTATATTTTTAAACTTTAGGTGATAAATCATCTTGACCAGAATTTTCGGGCAACAGTTGCTTTGACCTATATGAACTTCATTAACATTAATTTTATATGCAAATTAAGCCATATGTGGCATTTGTGGACTGATGAAAGAACCCTTGTAACTTAATATTCAGAATCATTTCAAAGTGCTTCTTCCGTCCATATAAAATGTAATTTTTTATTCAGATATTTTTGTATAATCATAAGGAGATAAACTACACTTTTGTGGTCCATTTTCTGACCTTCAAAGAGCCTTAAATATGTTTCCAGTCAGCAACGAATTAATTCTTTCAAATCAGCTACGGATTGAATTTCAGACTAGGTTGATTTTTCTCCCATGTGTTTAAAGACACTGTATTGATCTATTTAACTCAAAATAACCTTTTAGTATTGGTATTATTTTTCTCATATATCCCATACTTCTATGCAATATACAATTTATCTAAAAGAGATCTAACTTCAAATTTGTTCTGTTCCTACTATCTTGGTGCTAATTCTGGTCAATCCAAGATTTTTCAAAGGAAACTGAGTCTGTTATTTCTTTGAGACACACGCAAGATATTTCAACATAGTTTGTAGTATTTACTTTCAACAAAATTGCATATGATTTATCTCGGATCATTGATATTTTGATGTTGTCATTTTCCCCGAAATTCTAAAAGATATATTTACTGCGCAACAATGAATGATCTGATAGCCAACAAATGATCTGGAATGAACGTGTGAAAAGAACATTAATTTTATCTCATTCTACAATGATTATTTAATAAGCTAAATACCAGTACTTTGACCGAAGAAACATCTAAAGTGTCTTATGGTTATTCGGTCCTGGAGCTTTAAGTCCATTACAGAAGGCGTACAGAAGCAGTCCATTGCATTTCATATTGCCTACACTGCTTACTAATAACACGATGTCTCTCAAAACCAATTAGCAAAATCGGAAACGAACGTAATGTTAAAGTTACCACATGGTAGGATCTTGTTGTTATGGGATTTTTCATATGCTATGAAGTAATATACCATACCAGACATCATTGTTGAATTCATTTATATGACAGCGTCAGAAAACAGCAGCTAATTATGTAAACTGAGCTTTCCTCATTTCCATATACTGTAAAGTGTTTTAATAAAATAATTTTCACCTTGGACAACTGATGATAGTTGTTGAACTGCAGTAGTTTGTGTTACAATACAAAGTCCATATAACACTCTTGCATATCAAATACACAATTTTCTTCTACGCCTTTTACTTGAGCAACAATATATATAGTGCTGCAAAGATATCAAACATTCGAAAGGACAACGTAGAATAGAAAATGTTTGGAAAGTATTAGGTTAGCCTGTCAATGAAAACAGACAGACAGGCAGACAGAAACATAGAGAAAGGGAGACAGATAGACAAACAGATAGACAGAGACATAGAAAGAGAGACAGACAGGCGCACAGACAGAATAGGTAAGAACATTTTAGACTTAATTTCTGTCATCAAGTCAGAAGCATAGTGTGAGTGAGAAAAAGAACCAGCCAAGGCATCGAAGGTAGAACAAAGAGGAAACGAAACAGGAGGAAGGCTTTTCGTTTTATACAATGACTTTCAGTTTACTCACACAACTTTCCCTTTATTCACACCTTATCAATCACTATTGTATGTTTCTCGTGGTTTAACGGCCGAACATTCATGAAATACATACTTCATTAAACGTTTAAACTATTATCATATCTATTTATTTATCTATCTATCTAGTTATCTACTATATATATATATATATATATATATATATATATATATATATGTGTGTGTGTGTGTGTGTGTGTGTGTGTGTGTACGTTGAATATAATTATGTATGTGTATATATATATATATATATATATTCAAATGTACATCAAGGCATCTGCGGCTATTAGTTTATGGACAGAAATAATCCACCATACTAGTCATTAGTCCAGATGTTGTGTCATTTAATTAGCAATAATTTAATAAGGTCCTTAGGATTGTAACATATGTTGGAAATCGACCACCTACACTGTCCCTACCAACGTCACCTAGGTTAATTAACCATTCAAGACGACTGTTAATTAGGTATATTGAAATACACATTACAGATTTTCATTGTGCAGCTAAATATCACGTCTGGAAAACGAGATATAATAGCACATAATTATAGAAGGCATATGTAAATAAGTTTTGATGTATGTCTTTATACACACACGCGCGCGCGTATAACATATGTATGTATGTATGCATGTATGTATGTATGTATGTATGTATGTATGTATGTATGTATGTATGTATGTATGTATGTATGCGAGTGGGCGGCTAAAAAAGTCCATGGGCTGACCAAGATACTCTCATGGTATGTGGGCAAGTGAAATTTATTTTTCAAAATATTCACCCTTGCGGTCCACACACGTTTTCCATCGGAGTCGCAATGTTTGTGTTCCTTTGGTGAAGAAGCTTTTATCGTGTTGATCAAAAAAGTTAGCAACAGCAAATATGGTATCACCACCATTGTTCTTATCTAATTTTGTGTCTGTGCGTGATAGAATTCAAGAGCTGTTCAGCGGGATTGATGGGCGTAATAATGAATAGACAGTCTCCAGTTGCATTGTAGATATTATTGATGAATTAAGACGCTCCCTATTTACTGTTGTAGATTTTTACCGTTGAAAATGTGTAGTATTTATATGTGTGAACTCAGTGGTATTGAATAATATCGATGTTAATGAACTCTGACGTTTATAAGGAATACTGACGTATATAAGGGATACTTGCCAAACATAACTTGGCAAGTTTTTCCTTCTCGACCAAGACTAGTTTCGCTTCCCAGTAATGATCGCTGCTACTAGCCGCCCACCCGCCCTCAACCGGTGAATGCTGAGTTGTTTGAACTAAATTAATCCAAATTCACTGCATAATAATTGAATCCGAATCACACCTATTCACGCAATTGGTGCTAACGTTAAATATCAGGTAAGAGATGAGTTGGACTATCGCACTTATATCTGGTCCTGGGCTACTTTTTCATACGCGTACATGCTAGACTTCATCGGCAGAGTGACATTAAGTTACTCACACACACGCTGCAGCCTTTGGTCAAAAGATAGAAAATATTTAAAATATATTGTTGTTGGTGTTTTTTAAACACATTAGCCGTTTTCAAAGATATAAGACGAGCTTCTATCAGTTTCCTATTTCTTTATTGCTAAACATAGAGGGGAAAAACAATGACAGAAAAATGGATTAATTCGATTGCATCGACCCCAGTACGTAACTGGTACTTAATTTATCGACCACGAAAGGATGAAAGGCAAAGTCTACCTCGGCGGAATTTGAACTCAGAACGTAAAGACAGACGAAATACCACTGAGTATTTCACCCGGCGTGCTAACGTTTCTGCCAGCTCGCTGCCTTTCAGTTCTATCAGTTTCCATCTATTAAATCCACTCCACTCACTTTGGTCGACCCGGGGCTAAAGTAGAAGATACTGAACCCCAAAACCATGTGGCTGGGAAGCAAGCTTCTTACCACACAGGCACGCCTGCGCATATGAATATTTTTCTTTGAGATTTAGAATATCTATCACTTAAATTTGAGTGTTGTTTTTTTTTTAACTGAGATTTGGGGCAAATTTGTCATCCAGTTCAATTCAAGCGATCTCTATAATACGTAAATAAAACACATTCTTCGAAACCTGATGGATGATTCGCTGTAGCTGGTTATATCTCGTTGAATTATGCTTGTTACTCTTAGTTGATTGATGTCTCTTTCTTACCTGTTACATTCACATATGCTAATTCGCTTCGATACACGTATTATGTTCATTGCACGCATTTCTGCCAGCTCTGTGAAATGAACAGCGCTTGGTCAACCTTTTCTTGTCAACTCCGAATTCTGGACTATTATGAATTCAATGAATTGTAAAATGGCAAACGATAAACAGGAGAAACTGATGCAGCTGCAGTAGCTGCTAACTTATACAGCGATACTGTCGTGATCAAAGCCTTTTCAGACAACTGAAGCTAACATTTAAACAATCAAAGTGTGAAGCAATGATTTTATCATGGAAAAGCAACCCAGCAAACTGCCTATGGAAAAGAAGCTACAGAATATAGGCGAAAATATATATATATATATATTATGCTGAATAATTTGGCATCATTCTTCATGTTTGTTGAAATTTCATGAAATATTCCGCCCATATATTATGCATATATATATATATATATACAGAGAGAGAGAAAGAGAGAAAGAGAGAGAGAGAGAGAGAGGAGAGAGAGAGAGACAGACAGACAGACAGACAGAGTGTAAGCCTGTAAGTATATCTACCAATTTTTCTTATTTGATTGTGCATCTGTTTGTGAACGCCTGTATGTCCATAGAGAGGGACGCACACAAAGGAAATATATATATATATATATATATATATATATATATATATATAGATAGATAGATAGATAGATAGATAGATAGATAGATAGATAGATAGATAGATAGATAGATAATAGATAGATAGATAGATAGATAGATGGATAGATAAGTAGATGTATAGATACATACATGCATACGTACGTACATACATGCATATGTACGTACGTACATACATACATACATACATACTTAAATGGATGGGTGGATTGATGTATGAGTACGAAATTAAGTGCTGTGGTCGATAGAATTCACGGAAATCTCTTAAATGAGACGCGAAAGCTGCTTCGTGTCCATATGATGAATAAAAACTGAATAAGAATGAAAAAATTAGTTAACACCTTAATGTAAACCGAAACATGTGTTAATAAATACAATAAAACGTTTCTTGTCATCTATGAAACAAAAAAAAATCCAAGGGCGGGATTCAACAACGTAAAACAATGTTGAGGTCATTGCTTTTTTTATGGTAATGGGGTAGCATAATTCTTCTCAATGCTCGCGATATATTTCACCATTGATGTAAACTTAAAGCTATGAAAAAGCAAGTAATTCTGTAAACACAGTGTTTTATGCATCACGACTTGTTGGTATATAGACATGGTGGAAGGAATATGACTGAATGGATAGAAGGACGTACATAGAGCGCCAACTGTCATTTGCGAGCGAGTATCGATTGCTAAAAACATACCGTGCCTTCTCTAGCTGTTTCAGGTACCTGTGTAGTTTCAAAAACACATAGACAGACTTTCGATCCTCCAGCCACTTGAACCAGGGGTATATGCAGGATGAGACAAGTGACAGGAGAGACAGGTGAACAAGAAGTTGGTTGGTACTCATTTTCAGCTGAGCAGACGACAGCAATATGAATTGAAGTGCCTTAATGAAGGGCACATCGCGCTGGCCGATGCAGGAATTGAGTCCATGACATTTTGATCATGTGAGGATTAGCCCAGCGAGTAGGCTACGTGCCTTTCAAGACACATGTGCACACACATACAGACACAGAAACACATATATACATATATACATATATACATACACATACATACACATACATACATACATACATACATACATACTACATACATACATACATACATACATACATATATATATATATATATATATATAAGTGGAGGGAGACAGACACGCACACGTAGGCAGTCACGTACACACACGCTATTATATGTGCATGTTTATGTGTGTGTCATTGTATATGTTTGTCCACCTCCACTACCACCACTACCATTTGTCGACCTCTTTTGGAGTGTTTACGTTTTCATGACGTAGCAGTTCGGCAAAATAGCCAGATACGGTAATTACCAGACTTAGAAGAAGAATAATTACTAGGGTCCATTCGTTCGACTAAAATTCTGCATGGCGGTGCCGCTGCATGGCTGCATTCGAATGACTAAACAACTAATAGATAAACAATATGTATACATATATATATATATATATATAATATATATATATATATATAATATATATATTATATATATATATATATTATATATATATATATATATATATATATATTAATATATACATAGAGAGAGAGAAAGAGAGAGACAGATAGACAAACAAACAGACTGACATAGATACATATATATACATATATATTACACACACACAAACACACACGCACACACACACGCACACAAATCTGAGCCACATAGGCGGCGATGAGATCAAGAGCCAGAACAAATAGTGAACGTAATTATACCTGACACTATATCTATTTCAATTGTCCACCGCCCTAAACATAGTAAGATCACATCTTTCACACATTGACTTACATATATTATAATGGAATTTATGTATTTGTATATGTGTATATCTTTGCTTAAGTAAATGTATGCTTAAAAGTTATGCACAGTAAATTACTTACGCATAACGATGTATTTATGAAATTTGTACTGCAATAATCAGATCACGCTTTCAATAGCATTTGACCGAGTTTTCTTGTCATAGAGATGAGTCGATGCAAAACTATATGTGAATTTGTTCAGACAGTGTCTCTTAGGAAACCTTTTGCATGGACTGTCCTAGTAATTCCAACATCTAGCTTTGTTATACACTGTATCGTTTCAATTCTACTAATGTAATTGTAATTACGTTAAGTTCACAAGTGTCTACGGAAAACGCAGCTATTTACATATAAATACAATGATTACAAACTTATCTTTGAACAAGTGGAAAACTCCTCCGCAAAACTAATTTAAGTTCATAGACCCTGTGTGTGCGTGGGTATGTGTGTATTAATACACACACATATGTACATATTCGCATTTAAACACACACAGCGATATATACATATATTTGAACATATACACAGACGTAACAGAAGTAAATAGACATGCTTATAATCACTAAAATTTATTTAAATCTGAAATTATACATTCAAATTATTCATCAATTGTTATAATGTGCATATTTAATATTCAGTAGTCACGCTTTTACATTTTTTCATGCAAGGTCCCTGTTAGGTACATTACTGATCACATGACGAATATTCTCTCGAGAAATTTCTTGCCACGTTTCATGCAGTAATCTCAAAAGATCTGGCTCTGAAAATGCTTTCTGGTTCTTTATATGAAGTGCGCTGTCCATTACGTTCCAGAGTTGTTCAGTAGGGTACATATCTGGTGACTGGATTGAACATGAAAGCTTTTAATGCCATTCTCATTCAAAAAATCTTGGTTTATTTTAGCCGTGTGAGAAGGAGACCCATCTTTCATAAATAGTCCTCTTTAATCATTTCACCACTAGAAAAGATTGGAAGGAATCCTTTCTGTAATATGAACACATATTTATCGGAGTTTAAGTTTCCCTCACACTCCACCAGATTTCATCAACCATTGCTCCAAATTTCTCCCCAGACCATCACATAATAGGTGACGTGTTTCATTGTTGGCTACAAGCTTTTCACGTCAGATTCTTGATCATAAAGTCTCCAGACCCACACTCGACCACTGTCAGGAAATACAGCAAATCTGGACTGATCAGAGAATATGACAGTGTCCCAAAATGATAGTGGCCGCTTCACCTTTCAAATATTTTCTCCGTGGGATGTTGGCTGGTCGAATAAATGGTATCTCTTGTTTATTGATATACCTATCAGCTGTTCTAGGACTGATATCAATTTGTTCTGCTATGTCAGAAGCCTTGCAACGATTATTGTCCTCCATACTTCTCTTAGAAAACGTGAAGGGTCCTGTCAGAGGGCCCTGATTGATCCCCGCGAGGTGATGTGGACTCTTTCCCATGTCTGGTGAATTGCACAATCACTCTAACTGTAGAAAGCAGGATCTGAAGGTTTTCTGCGGTTTTACGCTATATCCACCTTCAAAATGACCCACAATACGGCTTCTTTGAAATTCAGACCGTTCCAAAGCTTCTTTTGCACATGCCACAATTAAACAGTCACATATAGAACCTGAAACATAAAAATGTTAAGTAATAAAAACTATAAACCTTTACAAGTTAGCATAAACATAAAACGATGTTTTATGTGGTGTCTATTTACTTCTGTCGTGTCTGTCTATAAACATATATGACGTCACCAAACAAAGTCACGTATCATTAATCTCTACCATACCTTTCAGTACTCTCCTTTCCCAAAGTTAATTTTAAATGGATGTTTGTACCCACCACCTGCATGTACACAGATATACATGTGTGTGTATGAGGGCGCATGGCCTAGAGGCTAGTGTAGTGTACTCACGATCTTGACATCGTGGTTTCAGTTCCTGACCGGATGATTTTTTTTTTTTTTTTTGTTCTGCGGGCAGTTCGACACCTGAGGTGTGGTACACCAAGCACCTACTCGGTCAGTGAAGATTTGATCTTAGGAGTACAGCACATACAATTGATGACTGTAAACAAAAGACTTTTGTAGGTCGTTCATAAAAAAAAACTGAACACTCATATGTCGTCTTCGCCGAATGACACAATCATATATATGTACGTATGTGTACACACACATACACACACATACACACACACACACACACACACACACACGTATATATATACATACATACATACACACATACATACATACCTGTATACACACAAACGCATGTATATTTCATGTATGTATGTATGTGTGTATGTATGTATGTATGTATGTATGTGTGTATGTATGTATGTATGTATGTATGTTTGTATGTATGTATGTATGTATACCCCCTCCACCCAAAATGTCACAGGTTTCCGTTTACCTTCCAATATCGGATCGCCCACTTCTTCAACTGTGAAACAGGTGCTCAAGTAATTTCTAAAACAATTCACTCCTTACTGTTTATACTCTTAAATTCACTTCATCTAAGCTTCACTGCAACCGTTGCTCTCTCAATTCCTGTCCCAGTACAAACTATGTGTTCCTTTTCCATCTCGTCTCTTTCTATATTCCTCACATAGTAGAATACTCCCGCATATACTACCCTACTCTGCCCTGTTATAATTTTCACATACGCTAACTCTTTTCTTGCATAGAGACTTCGGCTATAGGTGATCTGACACACCAACACACATAAACATGAGCATAGTCATATACACACATACATACATAGCTGTATACACACAAACGCATGTATATTTCATGTATGTATGTATGTGTGTATGTATGTATGTATGTATGTGTGTATGTATGTATGTATGTATGTATGTATGTATGTTTGTATGTATGTATGTATGTATGTATACCCCCTCCACCCAAAATGTCACAGGTTTCGTTTACCTTCCAATATCGGATCGCCCACTTCTTCAACTGTGAAACAGGTGCTCAAGTAATTTCTAAAACAATTCACTCTTACTGTTTATACTCTTAAATTCACTTCATCTAAGCTTCACTGCAACCGTTGCTCTCTCAATTCCTGTCCCAGTACAAACTATGTGTTCCTTTTCCATCTCGTCTCTTTCTATATTCCTCACATAGTAGAATACTCCCCCATATACTACCCTACTCTGCCCTGTTATAATTTTCACATACGCTAACTCTTTTCTTGCATAGAGACTTCGGCTATAGGTGATCTGACACACCAACACACATAAACATGAGCATAGTCATATACACACATACATACATAGCTGTATACACACAAACGCATGTATATTTCATGTATGTATGTATGTGTGTATGTATGTATGTATGTATGTATGTGTGTATGTATGTATGTATGTATGTATGTATGTATGTATGTTTGTATGTATGTATGTATGTATGTATGTATGTATACCCCCTCCACCCAAAATGTCACAGGTTTCCGTTTATCTTCCAATATCGGATCGCCCACTTCTTACTTCAACTGTGAAACAGGTGCTCAACTAATTTCTAAAACAATTCACTCCTTACTGTTTATACTCTTAAATTCACTTCATCTAAGCTTCACTGCAACCGTTGCCCTCTCAATTCCTGTCCCAGTACAAACTATGTGTTCCTTTTCCATCTCGTCTCATTCTATATTCCTCACATAGTAGAATACACCCCCATATATTGCCCTACTCTGCCCTATTATAATTTTCACATACGCTAACTCTTTTCTTGCATAAAGACTTCGGCTATAGGTGATTTGACACACCAACACACATAAACATGAACATAGTCATATACATGGGGGGGGATGCTTTGGGTAAAAGAAAATACCGGAGCATTAGTTAATTATGATTTTACTCAACATATTCCCCTTTCAGATTCACATACTTATTACTGCAGTTTTTCTAAGCCTTGCAAAAAAAGAATTCGGAAGGCCTTTTGTGGTATCCTTAAAGCCAGGAACTTTTTAGCATCCTCTCGTAGCTTTTTCCATCTGCCATTTTATCAATGCGACAGGCTGGTACTTGGATTTGCACATATTTCTCTTTGAGGCTCACAAGCATGAACACAAAACTACATTCACATACTGGCACTTCAAACACATCTATTTACTACTTCACCAAGTTTTGATTCACAACTTACACCCACTCCGTTCTGCTCTCACTTCCTCCCACTTACTGACTGCATTGTAGTAGTTGACTCTTAACTAGCTACATCTACTCACACTCTTATTTATTCTTCGGCTGCTTCTATGCTTTTCACTTAGCTCTATTCTAACAGAAAATAATATACTTTGTGATACTTCATCCGTTGGTCATTTTCCATCGTTCCAGTCATCACCTGAGGTCGGTCTTAACTGTTTCGTTTTATGTCTTCTTGGATCTGCTTATGGCTTTTACCATCTATGACTTTTTGCCATCTCAATTTTTTTGTTCTCTGCCTAACTTTCCCCATATCAAACTGTGATTCATTACCGTACACATCTAAACCACCAGATGCTTTTGGATCCGGCACACACTCCAAAAATACCGTTCGCATTTCACACCGTTTGAAATTATTCCACACTTTCGTACATTTCCTTGATGGTTTCAGACATGCACACGCACACGTAAACACACATACACATACACATAAGCAGATGCTCACACGTACACTTTCACACTTTCGACCGATGAATTACACACACACCTACTTTTTCACCAAACCCAACTTATCCAGGCCACTGGATTCACACAGATCTGTACGCATATATTCACACAACCAAAAAAACACCGGTAAACACCATTCTTCTTGATAAGAAACACAACACACACACAAACCGACACACACACCACAAACACACTCTCACACAAACACACACACACAATCACGCACATATTTAATGAACCCCACGTGAAACGGGATTTTCCCTGACTAATAATAACCCTTTCTCTTCCTCCTAAGTCTTTCGTTTAATTGTTTTTATTTTCAGTTTTTCACAAGCTCCTTCCGTCACACCTTCTGTACCTATATATACTCCTAATTGCCTTTTATTTCTGAAGATGGACTAATGTTCAAAACGCATTTCAACTGTTAAAATAAAGTATTTGCCGTATTTTGTTCTTTCTGTGTTGTTTGTCCAAGTGGTTTTGCATGTGTGTGTGTGTTTGTGTGTGTGTGTTTGTGTGTGTGTATGTGTGTGCGTGTATGTTTGTGTGCTCACATATGTGTGCATATGTGGGGTAACTATGCTTTCGGCCAGTCTTTTAGAAATTACAAGTTTTATTTCCATTATTTACATTTTTTTCTTTTATTCTCAGCTTAATATATTTCTTGGAATTTTTCATAATATTCTTTCATTGTTTCGTAAAGTTTTCGCCTAGTTCGTAACATCAAATCTCTTAAATTCATTATCAGTGTTTCTAGAGCTTCGCAATCTCATCACTAGTATGAAAAGATGTTGGCAGACACTGCTACTTCTTTTTAATTGGTTGTGTCGGCATGTACGTTGTAAACGTTAACTTAGTACTTGAACAATTTACGATCAGATTTATACAACGTCTGTGAGATATGAACAGCTTATACATGACGATTGTTTTCAGTATTATGACTAGTTTCCTTATCTTTTATCAACTGTTATTTTACACAAACAATTCATTTACTTACATCTAGAAACTGATTGTCTACGTAAATTCAAATGGACAGCGTTGAAATTCTTACTTAGAAAAACAGTTTTATCTGCCACAACATAACACCACCAAACAAAGAAGTCCACACAATGAAACGGATGTGAATCAAAAATCGGTTCAATACAATGGTGTTATCAAAATAGTTCAAACTGTGGAATTAGAGCGAGGTGCACACGAGGCAGTACTAGCAAGCATTGATATCTGAACCTACTTCATTGTTTAATTGAAGTGCATAAAATTTCGGTATGATTGTGTTAGTAACGTGAAAAAACTACCAGGAACTAATTAGAGAAGAGGAAGAAAGTTTCAAAGAGTGCTAATGTTACACAAACGTATAAATATAAATATACTGTGTGTGTATGTGCATGTGTATATATATATATATATATATATATATATATATATATATATATATGAATGTATATAACTTTCACATAGATATTGTCGACACAGTAGTAATTAATTTTAATTATTTATTAAGAACTTGCAGGGCAAGTACCTCATTTTTAAATGAGTTCAGATATGTACTGTGATGCACAGGCATATCTACTGATTCTCACTCTCTCAGTATCTATCTATCTAAATGTATGTATACATATGTATATATTTATATGTATATATATATATATATGTGTGTGTGTGTGTGTGTGTGTATATACAAATATATATGTATATATATATATAGACGCATACATGTGTAGATACATACATACATACATACATATATATATATACATACATATATATATATACATATATATATATATATATATATATATATATATATATATATATATATATATATATATATATATATATATATATATATATATATATACAGGGATTGAACGAAATAATGGAAAAGCCTTATTAATGTAATATATTAATAAATACAGAGTTGGTCCACATTTTCCAACAAACGCACTCTCAATACATCGAGTGTAGATTTTGCCGGTACTGAACGGTTGTTAGAGAAATATTGAGCTGTTCCTCAAATAAAACTTGTTTTAGCTCTTTCAGCGGCGACCAATCCTCAATACATGTTCCAAATTATACCATAAACGTTCGATTATATTCTGATCAGTTGATTGGGGTAGGGGTGATGGCCTCCAGCTGTTTACTTTAGCGCTCTTTGTATTAATGTTCAGCACCATTTGTGTGAACTTGTGCATTATTATTGTGAGCCATTGTGGAACAATATTTGTATTCTAAGATGGATATGATCAACCAAAATACTCAGAAATTCTTGGCATTAACCTACTATGTTCACCAGCTAAAGGGCTTAGAGAACTACGTGATATGACTGTAAAAATCATCACGGAGCCACATCCATGTTTCATGGTGGTGAATTCAGGATTACAGATGGCTACGGGATGTCTCCAGAATTAAACTCACCCCTAAATGGGAAAAAAAAGGTGAATTAATATTTATCAGAAATGACATTGTTCCAAGAGCCCTTGAGAACATCTGATATTCGAGACACTATTTTCCCGTTTTACAATGTTGATGAGGAGCTCACAGCGAAGGTCCTTGGTTGAGGCAGGGTTAGCATGGTGGTATATTAACTCTGCTACCACTTTAGCAAACCGCGACTCATGGTTTTAAATACAATGTATTTCATTATTCTGCCGTCCCGCTCATTGACATTTACACTCCGAGGAAAATTATTCGCGCCAGAGCTGATTTTACCTAGGATTAAGAATGTTAGTCTAATATTAGGAGCTGTACCTCTAGAAATATTCAACAATTAGGCAGTCAGTTTTAATTGCTGAAACTTTAATCTACGGGTTCCAACAAATCATCTTGTTTGGAAAACACGCGTTATAGAATATTTAGATATAAGTCTGTGTAAAAGTAGAAAAATCTTGTAATGGATTACGATGATTACATAATGCATATAAACACATATAGAGAGTAGAACATTATTTCATCCAACTCCTGTATATATACATATGCATACATACATAGACACACACGCGTGCTTACATACGCGTGCATGCACACACACAAACACATACAGACACATACATATACATATATACGCATATATATGTGCGTATATATATATATATATATATATATGTATATATATATGTGTGTGTACGTATATATATATGTGTGTATATGTGTATAGTCAAAACTATTGAAAAGGTTGCAAGACGCAATGAAAATTTTAGGAAAATAAAAATAAGAAGAAAAGTGAAAATTTTACCGGTGGGTTTGTTATACTATGAGACACAAAAAGAAAATTACTATCCCCAGACACAAGAGTATATATATATATATATACTCTAAATAATCAGAAAATGAAGAAAACTTTAGATCAACAAACAAACAAATTGGACCACGTCTGTAGATTATTTTGTAATACAAAACAAGGCCACAGAAATGTTATGTCATGTTTGGTATTAAAAAAATAATCTATAGCTGTGGTCCAATATGTTTGTTGATCCAAAGTTTTATCCTTTTTCTGATTAAATTTTATTCCTGATAAACTTTTTTCTATTCTGTAGTTATCGGAATCCTACGTGTATAGTGTGCTTGCATACCCATGCCCAGGGATAGCACAATTAACTGGTACCGATAGTAAATACGGATATGTTATCCTTTAGTCAGTTACTATAACCGCTAACTCTGCATACCTTGATATATATATGACAATTGCAGCGTGGAAGGTGCTTATACGCCATTTAAGAAACCCACAAAATCCGTTAGATTCGCTTCAACATTTAAATTTAATTTGTCAAAATATTTTCGTCGCTTTGAGACCGTGACCTGTTCACAGACGAAACTTCATGCTGCAGCTTCGTGAGTTTCTTAAATAGCTTATAAACACCTTCTACGCTGCAAAAATTTTCGTTCCAGCACACGATCTCAGATCAAGTCACTCGCTATGCAAGTACATCTCCGTAATATATATATATAATAGATAGATAGATAGATAGATAGATAGATAGATAGATAGATAGATAGATAGATAGATAGATAGATAGATAGATAGATAGATAGATAGATAGATAGAAAGATATAGATATAGATATAGATATACTGTGGTGGGCAGCTGCAATTGCTGGCATTCAGACTGGGTGATGAGACATATTACAGCACACAACTGCTGGAGGCAATGCAGGCAAAAGAAGAAAGTAGATATTTTGTATATGTGGTGTATCAACGTACATACAAACCATTGATAGCTTCCAAATACAAGATTCCAAATGAATGCAACATCGATACGTAGGCATACACATGCATGCATACACGCATACAGTGGAAGACGCATACACATATACATGCACACATACATACATACATAGACATATGTATATTTATATATATATATATATTATATATATATATATATATATATTATATATATATATATATATATATATATTTATCAATAATTAAGGGTAAAATCAATTAATTATTAATTAATTTCACCAAGTAGTGTTCAATATATAAAAGGACCATTCAAGGCATATTCAAAATATTACGTTATATAATTAGGTCTCAGTAAAATAATTTACTTTGCCACATACTGAAATTTTTAGAAATAGCAGCCAAAAAGTATTTTTAGCCATAACTACTACTTTAAGAAAAGTCTCCCAGATAGTGTTTACTCAAAAATAATTCACGTAGATATGGAGGGAAAACATCCTTCTTCCCTTCTTTCCTGAGCGTCCAATAATACTTTATTTGTTCCACGTCCTTGCGTTGCTGTTTTTTTGTTTTTGTTTTCTTGTTTTGATTAACTACATATATATATATATATATATATATATATATATATATAACGGGAAGGTTTACGAAAATAAACAAAAGACGAAGGCAGGTGGAGTACAAACAAATAACGTATTAGTATGGCGCTCAGGAATAGAAATAAAACAAGTCTTTTACGTTTCGAGCCTACGCTCTTCGACAGAAAGATACACAGAAAAGAAACAAGGAGAGAAACAAGGAGAAAAAAATTGCGTGTAGGGGCTAACGATCCAATATATATATATATAGATAGATAGATATAGATATATATATCCACAGTTTCAGAAGTACATACTTCGGTTCATGCATGTGTTGAAAGGAAAAGAGTCTGATAAAAGAAAGGTTGAATGAATGTACAATTATTCACACTTCCTCAGATAGACAATGAACACCTCATACTCACATACATACCCTCTGTGAAAGACGCTGATATTGATAGACAATATAATAATAATGAAAGAACCACAAGATGACATTCGTCAACATGCAACGATTCACAAAATTATGGTGGCTTTTGTTTTAGATTTAAAGTTATTCAGATGAAATTATCACATTCTGTATTGTAGCAAATAAAGACATCTGTATCACTGACGTTAAATGTAAAGATTTATACAACTGTATGAGTTATAGAGCGAGTGTCGTTCACGGACAGCTGCAAGCATATTCACCTCTTAACACCATATTCTAAAGGAAATTGTTGCAACAGAGCACCCGTAGAAGTGAAAGGGGCCTTTATATCAGCTGGACAAACATCAACCAACTTGAATGGGCGCTCCAATTTTTCAGGAGTTCTCCATATTGCATTTCTATTGACAGTGCTGAACGTTTATGTTGGGTTAATAAAAACTTGATAGAGACTGAAATACCTAGTGTTATGCACTTCACCCGCAGTTTTCTTATTCCAAAGTCTTTGACAGTGATGCCTTTACGAGATCTAAATTCACATTAGGACATTGGGACAGGAACGAGTTTATTTATGTATGTCTGCAAGTAATAAAAGAATAACAAGTGTTATAAGTGAAAAAAAAAATTACAACAAAGTTCACCACCATTTAACAACATGCACCTTTCATTATCTAGTGACATTATTACTACTGCTGCTAATCAAGAATCTGTCATCATGCTACAAGACCCCGCTGACGCTATTTAAAAATTGTCTACGTTTATTTTTGAAGAGGAGGCCTACCAGCTCCCTGATTATGCAAAGGTGCGGCAGCTAATGCTCGCATCAACATCATGTATTTTATCCTTGTTAATCTAGCATGTGTTCTCACTAGGAAGGAATTACAACCGCGTTTCGTGGTCTGCTACCACAACTGCTCCTTTATAGAATCCAGTTAGCTCCGGACATCATCAGGAGGAACCACGTCCGGTTTCGGCCCCTACTCCTCTACCGTTTTGACGTGCCCCCCCCCCCTTTCGGAGGTGTCTTCAGCTCTGGCATTGGGTGCAGGTTTTACATGCATTATGACCTACCTCAGGCCATAATGCTTTACATGCATTAGGAAAGTTTTACGTGCATTATGACCGACCTTCATTTTTCTGTAGTACAGCCCGCTGGATAATGAACCATGTCTCATCGGCTATCTTACTGAAAACGTTTGCCCATGCCTGTTCTATATATTGTCCCTTGTAATGTATGTGTGTGCTCGTTCAAAGCAGATAATTTTTAGATATAGGTGTTACTGAATAATAATACTCGAGGCCGACTCTTTTGAATCATGCTGGACTTTTTCGGTGCCGATAAATTACATGATGGCGGTCATATTTTGTCGTAGTAAGCGTATCTAAGTCATTATTGCTAGCTACATGGATCTACATTTGGTTGAGCTGCCGTACTTTTTATGTTCTTTCACTCTAATAAACGCTGATTATTTTTTACGAGATATATCTGTTTCCCCCTCTAGATTATGATTCTATGCCGATATCATTATATATGATTTCGTCGGTTTTTTTACCTTGTTTATGCGAGTGCCATTGTTTATTGGTATAGAGTTCTTTTCTTATCAGCGAATTTAAATACCTATCCTGAAGAATTTATGGCACTTATTTTTCTGTTAGTCATATTTTCGAGTTCTTAGTTCTTGTTCTAAATTCAAATTTGATTTTATTACACTAAAATATTTTCTAATGCGTCAACGTTACTGTTCTCTTCTGTTCTGGGTATTTCAGGAATGTTATAATATGTAATAAAACGTCTTAGTTTGTCTTGTAATTATTTTCTCTTTCAAATAGCTTTTCTCTTCGAAAATTTTAAAACAAATAATCATGTATTATTACTGTCATATAGCCATGTGGTTAAATCGTTCGTTTCATAATCACGTGAATTTGAAGTTCGATCTCACTACAGGAAACCTTTGGCAACTCTCCTCTAACCATATACATGAGTTGGCAATAATTGAGAAGTAAGTATATGCAAATCGTTGTTTTCAATTCTCTCTAGCTCGCTCTCTAATCTTAAAACGTATTTCCTTCTCGTACATTTCACTAACGTCTCACCCACAAAGACTGACTTGCAAAGAGGAATACAGAATTAGTAAAAGTAAAATGCAACAATATTATGATTTAAATATTTTAGTTGGAGTTTTAAATTATGTCAGATTTTGGAGAAATAATATATAGCTTACTGAACAAGCGATTATATAAGTCAAAGCTAAATCAAGATATTCAATCAGCATTAAAGGAAAAATAACTATGTGGACTTCAGAATTCAATTTCGAAAGCAAATTTGTGTAATAAATTATTTTATTAATGGAGGTCCGTCACAGCAAGAAATGTGAATGTGTAAAAATGCATACATATATATATATATATATATATTTATATATGAGATAATATCGATATTTAAGTATCCATATTCTATTGGCCAGCATGGGAAAAATACCGTACAAAGTATATATTACAATTAAAAATGAGGGTGTCTATAGACACCAACATGCGAAATAGCAGTCGAAACTCTGACTATAAAACCACGTAAGGGTTCGTGTCGCACCATGAGATAAGACAGATAGACAAAATTACAAGCAAAAATTATTGAATAATTCAAGATCCAGGATTTCTGGTTTTGCTTTAAATAAGCTTTACCGTCATCGTTTAATATATCAAGAGACATAATACAGATATATACATGCAGAAAAACGATATACTTACATATCGAACGTCCATACATAAATACATATGCACGTATGCACGCGGCCAGTTAATTACCCGCCGAATCATCCCAAAGTACGACACGGTTAAAATAAACAACCGCAGTGAAAATAATAACGAATTATATATATTTTATATGAGGATAATATCGATATTTAAGTATCCTATATCTAGTGGCCAGCATGGGAAAAATACCGTACAAAGGTACTAATTTTTAACAAAAATGAGGTGTCTAAGAGACACCAACATGCGAAATAGCAGTAAACTCTGACTATAAACCCGTTAAGGGTTCGTGTCGCACCATGAGATAAGACAGATAGACAAAATATACAAGCAAAAATTATTGAATAATTCAAGATCCAGGATTTCTGGTTTTGCTTTAAATAAGCTTTACCGTCATCGGTTGAATATATCAAGAGTACATAAATACAGATATATACATAACGTGGTTTTTAGTCAGAGTTTCGACGCTATTTCGGCATGTTGGTGTCTCTTAGACACCCTCATTTTAATTATATTAATTATATATATATATATATATAATACAGTGCTTGTTAGTTTTTGTGTGTGTATGTGTGTATATATATATATATATATACACACACACACACGAGTGTGTGTGTGAGACAGCACGTCTAAGTTATTAAATGGTTTATTTAATGAGATTATGTAACTATGTATACATAACATGAACGTAATGAGGAACAGATGATGGTAGAATCAATATAATATTTATTATTTGATAATTTTATACTCTTTATACGATGCATTGTAAGAATGGTTATAGCGTCGGAAAAATGGCTCGTCAAGGTCGACTTTGTCTTTCATCCTTCCTCTCAAAATTGAGGCTCTTGTACCTTTATTAGAAATAATTACTAAGTTATACAGAATTGTACTTGGAAGATAAAATATTCCTAATATATATATATGAAAGTTGGCTGAAAGTTGATAGGCTAACCAGACTACTACCATGGAATGTGACCAGATTGGTTACATAAACTGCGAAACTGTTTCCCAGGCATGTTTTGTGAGGTTGGGGAGTTGGGGATCAGATAATAGTCAGATGAGGCCAAATCATGAGAACAGGGAATGTAGTGAAACAGTTCAAAGCCACAGTCACACACAGCAACCATTGAAACGAAGGGCTTGTGTGCTGGAGCATTGACCTGATGAAACAAGACCACTTTCGTCAGTTTTTCGGGACATTTGGTTTTGATGGCCTTTCATAACTACTTCAGCAGGTTGGTATAGTACTCTTCATTGATGGTGTGGCTCTTTTGAAGATAGTCAATGAACACGATGCATTTTGCATTCTAAAAAACTGCAGGTGAAACGAACGTGACCTATTTTGGATTAAGTGAAGAGGGGAGTTTCCCCTGCACGGATTGCTTCTTTTTCTTTGACACAAAGTGATGAATTCAACAGTCATCCTGGGTTAAGATACTCCTAAGAAAATCAGCTGGATCTGTCTGCAACAATGTCAGATTTTCCCCTTGACGTGATCAGCCTGGTGCGCTTTTGATGAGGAGTCAGAAGATGTGGCACCGACCAAGCAGAAACCTACGTCATGCCAAGTTCATTGTGCAGAATATTCTTAAACTCACATGCGAGATATGTTAATATCATTGGATATTTGATTTATACCAAATCACCTGTCATCCGTCCCCATGTGCTGAACACTATGAATGTCTTCCTCAGTGGTGGCAATGGCAGGGCGTCCAGACCTTGGGATAACTTCGAGTCTCTTCCTTCCTCTCCTAATTTCAGATGCCCATTTTTGTACTGTTCATAAATCTGGATTGCTATCCACTAATGTAGTAGTCATATCAGCTTTAATGGCCTCAGGGCTAAGCCTTTTTCTTGATTTTGTCCATTTTCAAGAGAATTGGCTACTAGTTACATTTGAAATCTCCTTTGTACACTCAGATATCAGTTTATCTGAAAAAAATAATAATTAATAAAAAGTGTTGAAATTACTGCATACAGGATTTTACAGCTCCAGCGTCACTCATTCATAATCACGCTATGAAATTTTCAACCAACCCTCGGAGTATTAATAGGTGAAGAAATGTATAGATTGGAGGTGTACAATAAACTGACAGCGACAGGAGAATAATAGTATTCTTTCAGGGAATGTAAACGAAAGAAAATACAGAGGAGGGCATCATGGAAATATTTAATTAAGTTTGCTGCTTGTGATGAAGATTTCTGCTGCCAAAAAGGAAAAAAAAAATAAAGAAAAGATAACGTGTTTCAAGTGATAATCACTTTGTATTTAAAAAAACACCTTTCATGAATATTCATAAATAAATACACAGAAGTATATTATTATCTAAACAAACCCTAGATACAGCTATGACAAATGCCTCTGAACTCAATCATAAATCTAGTTCAAAGGTTGTAGTGGTTGGCACAGATAAATAATTTGAAGCAGACGCGACGCTCAAATCCCCAGGCGATATTACAAACTTTTCCGTCTCCCATTACACACAGACATATATGCATGTGTGTACAGCGTATCAATATACATACATACTTACATATTTACATACATACATACATACATACATACATACATACATACATACATACATACATACATACATACATACATACATACATACATGCATGCATACATACGAACGTACATATACTGGGTGTTCGGAATAAATTTGACGACATTTTATGTATCCTTTATTTCAGAAACAGCTTGATGTATTGATGAACAGTTAACGGTATTGGAGAGCATAATGATGGAAATTGTTGTTGAGAAAAAGTCAGCTGAAATGGACCCACCAGAATATTGGAAAAGACTTGCCAGCATAATAATGCGTCGTACCGAGTACCAAAATGCCGTCATCATGACCGTTGCGCAATGCTCTGTGAACACCGCAAAGGCTTATGAACAACCGCAACGGAGAGTACAAAGCTATGGCCTGCAGAAAGGGACACAACAGGCGTTCTAACTGCATACACACGTCGAAATTCGACCAACATCTATGAACAGAATATTACGTTCTATTCATGAAGGTGTGTGAAGCTGCTGGATATAGTGGTCAATCTTTGGCTGGAGAGGGTTGATGCTGGACAGCCACAAATGCGGCAGCGGGATCGGCTCAACAACATACCACCAGAAAGAGTCAGAAATGGTTGTCAGAGAATCTCTACGGCTTCTCCAGACAAAATTTCTGGCTTCCTAGTTCCTCCAGCTGTAATCTCGTGGATTATTGTGTGTAGGGTGCGGTTGAGAAAGACACCAACTACTCAGCTGTGGCCAAGATCAGTGAGTTGTTCGAAGATCTTCACAGGGAGATTGTGAAGAACACATGTGCCATCATTCTGGAGCCGCCTTGAGGCTGTGATGGAAGCTGAGGAGGGCTAGTTTGAATAAAGTGTAATCTCCCAGCCATAATCTAGTTGGTACTTTTTAAAATACTTTATTTTCTGATGAGATATAGTGTCTTATTTTCCTTTTATGCAAACTATCAAATTTAGTTCGAACAACCTGTATTTATACATATTAATTCTTGGTTTTATGTTTATTTATAATAAAAACAATTTTAAATTAATGTAGAGTTACTTTTGTAGAATGCAAATATACTTTGGTAGAGTGCACATTTATTATTCTTCAGTAAGAATGTTATTGAATGGAGGCGCAATGGCCCAGTGGTTAGGGCAGCGGACTTAGGCGCGCCTGTCTCAGATCATGGGATGGTTTCTAGTGTGTCACCAAAAGTATGTAGGTAGGTATAGAAAGTTTCTGGATCGTTTGATGTGCCAGTTGTTTCAATTATTTTTGGTTTTATTAGATCTAATTCTTTGCTTTGGCAATTTAAATTTCAGAGACTCAAAGTTTAGTCCAGTTTTTAATATCGAAGTTAGTGAGTTGTATTAAAATTTTTAAGGGTTTACAAAAGAATGTAAGGTGTTATGCTTTAGCTGGTCAGTTTTTTACATGTTGTTATTTAGAGTGTTTCCGCTTTGTATTTGGAAGCTGGATATTATAAGTCCGGCATATCATGCTGTTGTTAATAAAAAAAAATATTTAAGGCGGCGAGCTGGCAGAAACATTAGCTTGCCTGCCGAAATGCTTAGCGGTATTTCGTCTGCCGTTACGTTCTGAGTTGAGATTCCGCCGAGGTCGACTTTGCCTTTCATCTTTTCGGAGTCAATTAAATAAGTACCAGTTAGGCACTGGGGTAGATATAATCGACTTAATCCGTTTGTCTGCCCTTGTTTGTCCTCTCTGTGTTTAGCCCCTTGTGGGTAGTAATGAAATAGGTATTTCGTCTGTCTTTACGTTCTGAGTTCAAATTCCACAGAGGTCGACTTTGACTTTCATCCGTAGGGGGTCGATAGATTAAGTACCAGCTGCATACTGGGGTCGATCTAATCGACTGGCTTCCTTCCTTAAAAATTTCGGGCCTCGTACCTAGAGTATAAAAGAATATAGAAAGTTGTTTATTTTGTGTTTTTATGTTCACAAAGGGATGTTGGTGGATATAAAGATTGTTGGTTGCTATGTTTCTTTTATGCGCTCGCTGTTCTAGAATCACTTCAAATATGTAGAAATTTTAACCTATGTGGTTCATGGAAGCAGAGTCTGTGGGCTAAGTGTTTATAAATATTTCTTGAATTCTGTTTCAAACATAGGTATTTTATAATATATTATTTCAGGCCTATGGATACATGCGAAAGTGAAGAATTATAAAAAAAAGTGTGTATATATTCATGTATAAAAATGGAAATAAATAAAATTGAATAAAAAAAAATTATTTAAAAATTTTAAATTTTATCAAACATAAAAAATTAAAATTAAAAAAGAAAGGGCTGCCATCTATCTTCCATCAAATAAATATTCATGTGAGTGTACGTACGTTTGAGTCTGTAAATTAGAAAATTTCTTGAGGGAGGTTTGGTTGGAGATCGGAAAACTTTTCGATAACTTCTACAGTACTTGTTTCCAGACGTATGAATTATACACCAATCACTATCTATAAAATCGTAACCTCATTCAATCTAAATTATATTTATTCCTTATATCTGTCAACTGGTTAATGAATACCACAGTTTATCGTTTTTCATCTACCCTTACATCATACTAGCTAAAACGTGATAAGACACGTTTTTTACGTGTCTTAGATAAGTCATCTAATTTTCATAGCATTCCCACCACTTCTAAATTCTTCCCTTCAAAATTTTACAACTTTAACCTAGCTTACAGCAAAAATTATCTCATACTTGTTATCCTCTTGTAATTTTTAACTCTCGATCAATTCAAATTGTTCTTCTGAACTCCAATGTATACTCGTATATTCAGTTAAAGGACTTAGTCACATCACAAGTTTCAACTGAATACTGCATTTCCCTTAAATTCCTTTTGAACATTTTGAGTTATATGTAGCAACTGGCTATCATATTTCAAACCTTATACTCACTTTTCCTTAACTTAATTTCATACCTGATTTATGTACTAACCTCCTTTAAGTAATCATGGTGTTTAAATCTCAAATACAAAAGTTGGCAAAGGAGCGTGGCTAAGTGGTTAGGAGTATATTTACCTATCAATCATGAAGTTGTGCTTTTGACTCCTGGGGCGCATATATGTACATATATACGGAAATATCAGACGATGAAAATGAGTGCTCAAATCCGCATTGGTGGCTTTAATTTCTTTATTTGAGAACTAAGGTTACCATTGGTTTCATGTTAAGAAAAGTAGGAAACATCCTAGTGTCTTAACAATTTTTCAAGCCAGTTATATGGAGAAAGGTGTTCCCATCCATTTGGGAAAACTTAGCCTCGATATGTATAAACGGTATATGTGTGTGTGTGTGTGTGTGTGTGTGTGTCTGTGTGTGTGTGTGCATGTGTGTGTTTGTGTGTGTGTGCATACACACACACAAACTACGCCCGTACACACATATGCATAAGGCTTTTTCGGATGTTATCCTTCACGCTGCTATTGATTAGTTCCGAAGTACTTCACAGTTTGGAGTTCAGACGATATGTTTCCCTTGATGTAACGTTATAAATTTAAAGACGTCCGAAAGTGGATGTTAACACCTGAATAAATAAAACAATTATGGTCAATTGAGTTTTTTTTTCTATACTGCGCGTAAAATAAAGTGCTACACACACATACACACACATATATATAAATGTAGGTATGTCTATATACACAGGTAAATATATGCGATACCATTGGTTAAATGATGAAGCGGCATGTAGCACAGACACAGTAGACTGTACGCAAACGAAATATCAGTACATTAATTTTTTTATAGGACCAAGACTAAATCTCATAAAAACATTAATTAATTGCTGAAGATGCGTACGCTGAAATCGAACACATAATCTCGTCCTTGTGTCACGAATAAATAAGCCGCACATTCATTTCATCCCTCAAATACAATAGCGAAATGTAAAATGCTAAAATAATCTTATTTAAATATCTTATTTAAAATTTTGAAATAAGGCAGATTTTACCATTTATCATTTACAGTTAATCGAAAATACTTCCATACATGTGTCAAAGCTAATTTAATATGTTCAATTATAGTTTGTTTGCTTTATCTTTGTTGTTTTATTTTTGTTTTTTAATTTGGTCTTTGCTGTGGAAAATTCAGTTTCCAAATCGAAATTGACTTCAATAAATCATTTACTTTGAAAAGGGCCGGACCACTGAAATACATTAAAATCATTCTCTCTTTTTCTATCTCTCCCTTTGTTTTACACACACACACATATATCCTTTCTTTCATTCTCTCGTCCAACAATATTCTTTGTGTCTGCCCATGGGTATATTTAAATATGCATGTGTGTCTGTATATGTACACGTGTGTGTGTGTGTGTGCATGTGTGCGCCTGTGTATGTATGCATGTGTGTGTGTGTGTGTGAATACATATAACTGCGCGGGCGAGCATCATATTGAAAATTCGACCATGTCTCTCATCAATCACTTTCTTATTCTTTTTTCATATTTCCTTGCAAGATGCAATGGAAAGAGCCTAATGAATATTTTATATACATACATATATATATATATTATATATATATATATATATATATATATATATATATATATATATATGTATGTATGTATATGTATATATGTATGTATATATATATATATATATTTACGTATATATATATATATATATACATATATATATATATATATTATATATATGTGTGTGTGTAAATATGTATATATATTACTTATTGTTTTATTTTTCCTTCATTATATAACAATAAACTACACCTTTCATTAGAGTGCCATGTAACATATTTTGTTTATCAAAGAGCCTAATGAATATTTTATATATATATATATGTATGTATGTATGTATGTATATGTATATATGTATGTATATATATATACATATATATATACATACATACATACATACATACATACATACATACATACATATATATATTATATGTGTGTGTGTGTGTGTCTAAATATGTATATATATTACTGTTTGTTTTATTCTTTGCTTGATTATATAACAATAAAATACACCCTTCATTAGAGTGCCATGTAACATATTCTGTTTATCTTTAGAAAGAAAAGATTCACTATAACATAAAAATTTTTGCTTAGTGCATTAATCAGACTGGTGAACATAAGAAATGCAAATTACCTAGTCATCTAAAATGTACCTCCCACTCTCTAAACTATATATATAGTTTGAGGAGATGTGGACAATTTCTCCAACTAAGTATAATTGGTTGTGATGGAAGCATACAAATTGATATGTGAAATTGTTTTGTTGAGAATGCAGATGGTGTATTCCAACGTATCTCTTAAATCTAAATCTATGTACAATAGGCATCGCGTCTGAGATACTTATACAGTTCAACAATTTTCCAGCGATTCCGCATTGCAGTGAAATATGAAATTTTCAGCAAAGGTGAGCACATTCCGCAAATGATGATTGCGAAATATATCTCAAACCAAATGACAAGGATAAAATTTTACAAATGAGGGAATCCTTTTGTGATACAGATCCCAGAGGCATTCACCTCACAGTTCACACTTTGCACATACCAGCTAATTCTTATGATGCATAAACTGTTGTTATGTGGACAACGAAGGTAGTACAAGGTCTAAGGATACCGGGATCTCAACATTCCATGAACGACTGAAACACACCTGAAACACAAGCAAACTAGGAGTAGAAAAACACTCCTGTAGTATAACTTCCAGCATTGTAAGGTGAAGACAGCTTGTGAACGCTGTCAGTATTACATCACTTCGTTTATCTGCCTACATTCAAATTCCATCCCAAGCAATTCTTCGTTTATTCTATTTCCTTTCTCGTTGTATAGTTTGTTTCCTATTCACCCTTCACTCCTTTTATCTTATAAATTCCTCTCGATCTTTGGAGATGCATCCCGTCTCTCTCGAAACTAGTTTGTATGTATGTATGTATGTATGTAAGTATGTATGTATGTATGTATGTATGTATGTATGTATGTATGCATGCATGCATGTGTATAAATCGAGTGGTTTCGCCGACGGAGGGCATGACCTGTAT
>NC_043002.1:26324252-26346752 GCF_006345805.1 Octopus sinensis | reverse complement strand
GCGTTCAATACAGTTGCATATAAGGTTCATATAACCTATCAAATGGTCCGATATGTATGCAAGATATCTGTTCCGTTTACATTTAAGTACATAAAATGTGATATCTTAGGGGTTTTATGCATATACGCTCCCGTCATTTAATATAGGTCTGCAGATTTGATTTATTCCCTTGTGGGAGTCTAAGTTACTGATTTCTATTACACGCTATTTATTCATATGTGGTTCTTGTTTTCACATCTTGTTTACTTCTATGCTTGTTAAACACGCACACACATACATATATATATATATATATATATATATATAACTGGTTTCAAACGACGTTCAATTTTTTACTATATTTATTGATTTGGTGGCATCAAATGATGGCGTGGACTTTGTTTTATCGGTATAATTCACTTTACATTCTTTTATATGCGTATCTCTTCTCTTTATGCTTATTAGCTTATAAAAAGATTTAAGTTAACCGATTAAATACTGAATTCAAGCTGCTGAACTCCACGGGTACTTAAATATATTTTTATTTATCATATTTTAAGTGTTGACCACTATAGAACGATCATGAACACATATATATGTATGTGTCTTTTGTACATGTGTGTGTGCGTGTGTGTGTGTGCGTGCGCGTATGTGTACATGCATTTGTGCTATCGTTGTCTACAACACTCGAGTTCTCTCTGGACAAATTCTGATGTGTATTGCAATATTCACTTCCTCACAGACACATTTACCCCGTCAGTGTCACGAAATCATTATTCTCGAAGACTGAAATTCATCGGACTAAACAGGTAATAGTTAGAAGTTGCCATATTCTGGCTGTATGGTGGACGATGATCAGTAACCAGTTCAATTTGTCACTTGCCTGATTTCATGCTTGATCGTGCATTGGTTTGCTGAATATGTATCGTTTTCTTCCGTGGTTACTTCCTCTTGCTCGTCTTTGATGACCTTTTGAGTGTTTCAATATACCTCTCGCTGTTCAGAATGGAGACTCGATCCAGAAAATGAAGAAAATGAAGCCAAAAACAACACACACACATTGTACATACATATATATACATACACTGACACGCACACAATATATATACTTATATGACCAGATAGACATAGATAGATAGATAGATAGATAGATAGATAGATAGATAGATAGATAGATAGATAGATAGATAGATAGATAGATAGATAGATAGATAGATAGATAGATAGATATATAAGTTTCTTTATTGGCCACACAGGGCTTCACACAGATGGGACAAGTTACAAGGTAGAGCTTTTCTTTTGGGGAATGAAAAAAAAACAAGAAACAAAAAACAAAAGAAACAAAAGAAAAAGGTGGCGTAGGTTTTCGATCAAAAGGGATCGTAAAATGGAAAAAAAAAAGAAAAAAATGAAAAGGAACAAAAGAAAAGAGAAATGAAAAAAAGAAGAAAAAAGGGGAAAAAAGGGGGAAGAGGAAAAAAAAAGATAGATAGATAGATAGATAGATAGATAGATAGATAGATAGATAGATAGATAGATAGATAGATAGATAGATAGGTACGTATCTATGCAGGCCCCCGTTTGAGCGCCACTGTTTGTGTTGGTCAATATTTACTAGTGTTTATGGGAAAAACACTCTTTTCGCGGTAATAAATTTTAGTACAGCACTTTGAGCTTTCTTCTAATGTATGATAATATTATTTCTTTACATTTCCCATCTAAAGGAATGAAGACCGTCGCCGAGTGTGAGTTACAATAACCAAAATCAATTATCACGTTTGTAGATATTCGAAACCCTTTTTCTATTTGCAATGTATAAAGTGGAAGATAAAAAATACGAGTAAGGTTAACTTAAATGTAACGTCACATATGTATGTTTCGTATTTACAGTATTTTTTTTTACTTTCCATTCCAAACAGCGTCGATGAAATAAAACATCACGTGATAATAATTTATATCAATTAAGAGAAATCCAAAACAGTAAAACGGCCAGTTGTTTGAACCACATAACAAACAACAGAAAGAGCAGTCAAATCTTCCCCAAATCAAATTCCGACATATCAAGAAACACATTATCAAATGTAATACATTATCTATGCATAATGATAAAGTGTCGGGATGGTTGAAATATGTTAGTTAATAGGTTTCCTCTTTCGGGGTTTGTTTTGATTTTAATAACAACGCTAGGATGACACGCAAATTCATGAAGCGTTCCATATTTTCTAGAGACCGATAGATTATTTACCAGACTTAAAAATAAGTCCTTGGCTCAATTTGTCCTACTAAATCTCTTCAAGGAGGTGGCCCAGCAGAGCTGCAGTCTAATAACTGAAACAAGTAAAAGACACGAAAATAACAGCCATTAAAATCCCTGCGTTTTGACTTTTATTATTATACTTATAGGCTCTAAAAATCCTTATTTACGTACGGGAAATTGTGACACCACATCATACGTTTTTTGTTTTTTTAGAATTTCCAAAATATTCATTTATTTCTATCAACGACCCCTAATCATAATTTGATAATTCTTATGGATGAAACAGTTCTACTTTACAGATTTTGTCAACTACTTAACAATAAGGTCCCCAATAAAATTTTGAAAAGGATTCCATATTTAAAAGTTTCATTACCTAATTTCGTTCGTTGTCGATGGCATGTCCATGTGTCAAATTTATTGTAGGTTTTCTAATTACCTCTGTAGTAAAAATGGTGCAAATGTGACTGCGAAGCTCAAATTGCAATGAGTGAAAATTCGATAAAAAGAGACCATGAACCAACCTACATGCATATATATATATATATATATATATATATATATATATATATATATATGTAGGTCCCAGGTTGAGTCGTGGTTAACCACAGTAAATAAGGTACTCAATACATAGCAGAGTAAATTAATTTATTTTATAGAAGCTCCTTCTATAAAATAAATATATATATGATAAAAACTTAGATATGTTTCGACCAGAGATTGGTCCAGGCCATGTCTAACTTAATAGCACCACCTGATAGGATTATTCGAATCCTGTTTAAGTCAAGTTTTGTTCAAGTAGTGAGTTCTTGTTGGGTGAGTTGTATCCAATTATGGGTGGCTTGTCTGGTATTCTTTGAAGGAATCTATCCAGACTCTGTTTGAAGTTGATGGGATCCTTTTCCTCTTTGATCTCCCTCGGGACAATGTTAAATAGGGCAGGGCCTGTTGAGGAAAAGAAATTATGTTGCAGTGTACATGTATGTTGTGATCTTGAATTTGGCAGGGGACGTATAGCCCGTGGTCCAAGTCTCGGATGAACCTTGAAGCTAATGTTTAGGTCGTTTGGGCAAAGTTGGCGGTATATTTTCTACATCGTACAAATGATGTACAAATTTTGAGAGTAGGATGTTATGGTCTACCCTGTCGAACGCTTTACTGAAGTCAAGGTATATGACGTCAGAGATCGAACCTGTTCCCAAGGCTTTGAGTACATCTTCAATGTGGTGTAAGAGCTGTGTTAGACAGTCCCTGCCACAGCGAAAGCCATGTTGATTTGAATTTAGGAGTTTGTGGGTCTCCAGGAAGTCAGCTATCCTTGATCTTAACACTCTTTCAAACACTTTAATGATGTGGGAGGTGAGTGAGATTGGGCGATAGTTGACTGCGAGGGATCTGTTTCCCTGTTTGAAAACCGGGATGACCGACTGGGATAGAAACTTTTTCGGTATATAACCTGCGTCTAACGAGTTTCTCCAGAGGTTGGTCAGAGGGACTGCAAGTTGATATCTACATTCCTTCAGGAGACTGGCGGGAAATCTATCAGGGCCTACAGCGGAGTAATGTTTGACCTCATTTATTGCTGCTACGATGTCGGTGGCAGTGAAGGTTATGTCTGCGATTTTGTGTTGGAGTCAGCTTCGTTCGTTTCCCTCACATCAATATCAGTGGGAACACTGAAGACAGAGCAATATTGTTTCTGCAGTATTTCTGCCATTTCTTTAGCATCGTGTTGGGGAATGCCGTTTTCATCAATCAATGGCCCAATAGGTGAGACAGTGGTTCTATGCTTATTTGCATAAGAATAGAACACTTTTGGGTTCTGTTTGATGTTTTTGATTACCCATTGTTCCTCCACAGCTCTTTGATTTTCAATGGAGGTTTTCATGTTAGTCTGCAGATGAAGTTTTTCCAGCTCTAGTCTTTTCATTGTTGTTGAATGTGGATGTTGCGTGTGGGAATATTTTAATTGGTTGATTTTTTTGTTGAGTCTTTTGATGCGCCTGATGAGTGTTTTTTTTCTTTTTAGGGAGCCGGTTTCTGTTTGTGTTAGTAGATTTCTTGGGAGCGTGTTTAGAGCATGTGTCGGTGACAATGGTTTCAAAGTGCTGCCACGCGGTCTCAATATGAGGGGAATTGAGAGTAAAAGACCAGTCGATGGAAGACAGATCCTTTCTGATTGTTCCCCAGTTCGCTTTGTGGAAATTTATGTTGTCAAATGGGTGCCATGGAGTGGGATTGGCTGGTTTGGTTTTTATACGTCGGGAATTAAGATTGCAGAGTACCATGTCGTGGTCTGAGAGGAGAGTTTTTTCGACTGAAATGCTGTGAACGTAGCTAGAGTGATTGGTCAGTACCAGATCCAAGATCGTTTTATTCTGTCTCGTTTGTTCAAGCACTAGCTGAGTCAGGAAATACTCATCCATCAGATTAAAGAGCAGTTCTGCTGCTGCCCTATCTGATGTAGAGCACTTGCCTAACTTCGGAGTATTTGTGGGCCAGTTCACATGAGGGAGGTTAAAATCACCCATCACTATTATGTTTCCGGAGTGGTACTTCCGAAGAAAGGACTTGACTTTGCTAAGGCACTCTTCAAAGTACTTTAGAGGTGCCTGGGGAGGCCTGTAAAGACCAACAATGGTTATGTCCTTGGCTTTGTTGTATACTGATACCGATTCACAGTAGCCATTGGAAAATGTGTCCTTGGCATCAAGTGAAAAGGAGTCATGGATAAAGATGGCTGTCCCTCCCTTATTTCGGTCTGTGCGATCCGCACGAACAATGGTGAAATCTTTTATTTTCACCTCTGCGTCCATATGGGTGTTGTTCAGGTGAGTCTCGGTAAGGATAAAGAAAGGGAAGCAATGTGCCATTTCGGCAAGCCAACTCTCTATATATGGGATCTTCCATTTTTGGGCAATAATTGATGGGTTGATGCCACGTACATTTAACAGGAATGTCGAGGTAAGGAAGTTGGTAATGGGTGAGTGGTCCTTGTGATTTGCATAGATGGTTGGTGATGGCTCGCTGGATCTCCTGGCTTAGGTCGGCCTTCATATTTTCCAGGTATGTCAGTAAAAAGAGTTACTTGTTTGGTTTGCCACTTGGTCAGAGGATACATATTTCAAGTTGGCGTTATTTGGTGTTTTTTCCTGGTTCTGTCTATATATATATATATATATATATATATAAATGGCTGTTCGGCAAGAAATTACAGTACCCTAATATGTCGTCTAACGACTGGAGAGTTCATGATATATATATATATATATATATATATATATATGAGTGTGTGTGTCTGTGCATGTGTGTGCATGTGTGTGTGTCCATGCATGCGTGCGTATATATATATATATGTATATATGTGTACTTTCAAAGAAGTCAAATAAAATGTCACACTTTATAAAAATACACTGTTGTTATATTTAAAAGTAGCTTTACGAATAACTGGATGTTTAACTAGGAATTAACATGCTTGAATCCTTCAAATTATTAATTCAGTTAAAAACGGACATCATTTAAATGTATTCAAATACCACTTAATTCACAAACTAGCATAGAAAAGCCACGATCAATATATCGTGTACGATTGTATTATTGTATGATTTTCTTGGATTTGTATCCGTCTACACTGGATCACGATTAACTTTGGTTTTCCAGAATTTCTTTGTTTCTTTCTATATTTTGATTCTTTATCTGCATAAATATGCTATGAAGTGATCTATGAAACCGTCTGTTCATATTTTATGCTATTCCATTAGAATATATATATACATATGTGTGTGTGTAAATATATATATGTACACATATCTTTGAGTGCGTGTGTGTGTGTGTGTGTGTATGTGTGTATGTGTGCGTGTTTGTGAAGGCTCATGGCTCTGGTTAGAGCGTCGGCCTGACAATCACGGCGTAGTGAGTTCGATTCCCGGACCGAACTAAATATTGTGTTTGTGAGCAAGACAATTTATTTCATGTTGCTCCAGTTCACTGAGATGTAGAAATGAGTTGTGACGTCACTGCTGCCAAGCTGTATAGGTGTCTAGGTTTACCTTGAATACCATCAGTGGCGTATAGAGCGGAAGGTTGGTACGCATGGGTGGCAGCTGGACATCAATAAGCAATCTTGCGCCGGATCTGTACCTCAGAAGGGAACTTTCTAGGTGCAGTCCCATGGTCGTTCATGACAGAAAAGGGTTCTTACCCTTATATATATATATATATATATACATATACAGGGTGCGTAAGGTATTTGAGTTCATACCCTTTTTGGTTCATTGCTGCATTTGCTAACTCTGTACAATCTTTGTTTCAGAAAATATTAATGGCAGGACCGCAGCTTACTCAAAAAATGTAGAGGTATGCTGTTATTGTGGTTATAAAGGCTGAGCATAGCGATTTAGAAATATCTACATAGTTTGTAAGGAGCTGGAGACGGAAGATGGAAACTCATCACCAGCATAAAGGTATGAAAAGCATTCTAAACGCTCTGAAATCATCAGAACACCTAAATTATCCAGCAAGTTCAACAGATCATTGATTACGATCCCAGAAAGTCATAGGATCAATTGCAAACGATTTCCATGTATCAGAATGAACAGTCAGAAATATTGTCCACAAAGAGATCAGATATGGGTTTTATATGATGAAGAACGGTCAATTTATCAGAAAAAAGCAACAGAAAATCACTACATCATACCTTAAAGGTTCTTAAAGAAACCGAAAACTGCAGCAGGAGCAGATTTGATTTGTTTTTGCTCAAACGAGAGAAAACTTCGACCATGATCAAAATGTTAACAGAAGAAATGACAGATGGCTATGTGCAGACCCTTTTGAAGTTCCAAGTGTTATGCATACAAAATTTTTAGCAAGTGCCATGGTTTTAGGGGTTGTCAGCAATGAAGAGCAACCCCTTCGTTTCTTACCTCTTTCCACAAGGCTTTCGAGTTAACTCTGCCACCTACATTGATGTCCTGGAAATAATTGTTTAGCCCTGGATAAACAGTGTATGCAATTGAAGGCCATATGTGTTTCAGTATGACTCTGCACTATAACACTTGTCTCTATAACATAGGAATAGATGGCTGAAAATTTTCATGTTCGCATAACCCCTAATATTTGGACTCCTAATTCCCCAGACCTCAATCCATTGGACTATTACATGTAGAGCGTTGTTGAGAGAGAAGTCAATGAACACGTCCATAACACCAAATATTCTTTGAAAGCTGCCGTAGTCAGAGTAACGTCCAAAATGATCTAGAACCATTTGATTCGAGCATGTAGATGATTTAAATCTCATATAGAAGCAGTTGCTGAAGATCAAGATGGTTTTATTGAATAACATTATAGAAATGAACCACTACGCCATAGGCCCAATGGCATATGGCATGGAGGTTAAGAGCCCGGGCTACTAACCCCTAGATTCCGAGTTCGATTCCAGGCAGTGACCTGAATAATAATAATAATATAATAATAATAATAATAATATAATAATAATAATAATAATAATAAATAATAATAAGAAGAAGAAGAAGAAAGAAGAAGAAGAAGAAGAAGAAGAAGAAGAAGAAGAGAAGAAGAAGAAGAAGAAGAGAAGAAGAAGAAGAACAACAACAACAACAACAACAACAACAACAACAACAACAATAATAATAATAACATCGAGAAATACCTTAGGAGTGAGAACCCAGGTTCGAAATTTTCCCAAGAAACCTTATGAAGGCTAGAGGGTATATCAGCCGAAACGTTGGTTTAGCAACAAACAAGATGAGGACAAATATCCGTCAAATGTAAATAATGTAAATAAGGTTTATTTTTATTCCCATATATATATATATATAATATATATATATATAAACTTAAAACTTAGATAAAACTTAGATATGTTTCGACCAGAGATTGGTCCAGGCCATGTCTAACTTAATAGCACCACCTGATAGGATTATTCGAATCCTGTTTAAGTCAAGTTTTGTTCAAGTAGTGAGTTCTTGTTGGTGAGTTGTATCCAATTATGGGTGGCTTATCTGGTATTCTTTGAAGGAATCTATCCAGACTCTGTTTGAAGTTGATGGGATCCTTTTCCTCTTTGATCTCCCTCGGGACAATGTTAAATAGGGCAGGGCCTGTTGAGGAAAAGAAATTATGTTGCAGTGTACATGTATGTTGTGATCTTGAATTTGGCAGGGGACGTATAGCCCGTGGTCCAAGTCTCGGATGAACCTTGAAGCTAATGTTTAGGTCGTTTGGACAAAGTTGGCGGTATATTTTCCACATCGTACAAATGATGTACCGCTCACGGCGACGCTGGAGGGAGTAAAGTTTCAAGGCTTTAAGGCGATCCCAATAGTCGAAAGCAGCCATGCCTTCAATTTGTTTAGTGAGAGCCCTCTGGGGTGACTCAATTCTGGAGATGTTTTGTCTTGTGTGAGGAGACCACAGTGGGCAGCAGTATTCAAGGTGTGGCCGTACAAAGGATGAAAAAAGTGGTATGATGACACCTTGTTCTCTGGACCGGAAAGTTCTTAAGATCCAGGAACTCATCCTACGAGCTGTATCGACCTTCTTGTTGATGTGTGCACTCCAACTGAGATCGTCATCAACAATTACACCCAGGTCTCTGATATTGTTAGAGGCTGTCAGCGGTTCCCCTGAAGGAAGAGAGTATGGTTGTTTTAGTGAGGAATTTCTTCCAAAATGCATCAGCTCAATTTTCCCTCATTCAGTTGCATTTTGTTTCTGTCTGCCCATTGACTCACAGCATATAGGTCAGACTGGAGTTGAGTTCGGTCTGCTTCTTCATTGACGATTTGCTGGAGCTTAGTGTCATCAGCGAATATTTTCACTTTGCAGTGATGTACGACACTGGAAAGGTCGTTTACATAAATTATGAAGAGTAGCGGACCCAAAACAGTTCCCTGGGGAACACCGCTGGTGACTTTTGCTGGGTTTGAGTGGACTCCATCAACTACAACATGTTGTGTTCTATTCGCTAGGAAATACTGAATCCAGTGTAGAACTTTTCCACGGATTCCAACATTTGCCAATTTTGAGAGTAGGATGTTATGGTCTACCCTGTCGAACGCTTTACTGAAGTCAAGGTATATGACACACACACACACATATATATATATTATATATATATAATATATATATATATATATATATATATATATATACATATATATATATATATATGTATATAAATATATATATATATATATATATATATATATATATGCATGTATATATATATGTGTGTGTGTATGCTTGTATATATATATATGTGTGTGTGTAGTGGGGTGCGTATTCGCGCACACATACCAACATATAAACGTCCGTGTGTATTATATTGGTTTTATACTTGCGACTGTTGTATGAAATGGTTAGTTACACAAACCATAGAACTTGCTTTTTCTCATTCTATTAGATTATATTATATTCGATTATATCATATTCCCTAGATGGAACAATAAAGAAATATATATAAATGCCAACACACACACACACATATACATATCCTTATCGGTTAAACCAGCCAAATAATAATTAGTAGGAACATCTATATCAGTATTATTCTATAAATTATATAAACTGCGAAGCTCTTAATATCTAAAGGATCATTCATATAGAAATTTAACTAAAGCCACACGATATTTAAAAACAACTAACCTTTGAACCAAATACATCGCAGGAAACACCGGATTTTCTAAAATCCAGACTAAACGAAACAATAACCAAATTCCTTCAAACCACACGTTACTTTATTTAAACTCGTCCATCTGAATAAACTACTGTTATAAAAGCCAGTGTGATCTGATTAAACTACTGTCATAAAAGCCAGTTTGATCCTGGCTGGCATATATTTGGCCATATGTGTCTGTTGTTGACCTCGAGGTAAATGTGACAACAACAAAAGTAACAATAGCCATGGAAATGTCTGTGGTTAGATTAACATTTCATTGATTAGAGTTTCTGTACTGTTCATTATTTTGGTACGATAATTTTTCTACAGACATCAAATCAGCTTTTCTGCTTCGTTAATTGTTTCTCCTTTGTTCTTTCTAACTCTCCGCCCACTCTCTCTCTCTCTCTCTCGCTCTCTCTCTCCCTCTCCCTCTCTGTCTATATGTCTATATTTCCATCTTTATAGCTATTATTCCTCTATCTAAAAACCCGTCTATCAGTCCGTCTCTCTATCCGTCTAATTATCTTTATAATCTATCTGTCAGTCTATCTAACTATCCATCATTATCTTTTCTCTGTGTATGAATTTACAATCCCTGCGACTTAACATTACTACTACAGAACCATTTAATGAAAATACTAATCTTTCCATCTTCTGGGATTTAACTTTCTGGGCGGATTTCCTTAAAGAATTTCGCACAATATATTCACATGCTTGAGATACTGAAGTCAACTGTCCTATTTTCTATCTTTCAATCAGGAGAGAAGGCAACGTGCATAACCCTTTATAAGGCTTCCGAAACTGTTGGGAAAGAATTAGAAGTATATCGTGAAACAAAGTTCAAGTACTTTGCAACGGCCTTGGCTCCTCTTAGGCCATGTTTCCAGATGGGAATGTTAAACCAAACGACGTTTGACTAGTGTAGCGGTTGAGGTCATGGTGGGATTTGAAATCAGAATACAAAGCACAAGTTCCGGAATTCTTTCTTTTACAAATATCTTTCTTTCTCACTCTCTCTTTCGCTTTTTATATATGTATGGGTGCGCATATACGTGTGGTTGTGTGTACGTGTGTGTACCTTAGTGTACGTGTGTGTGTGTGCGTGGACGCGCTTGAGTGTTTGGGGTTTAAGAACTTTTATTCATACACTTTTTTGGAATATGGTCAAGAACAGCAATAAAGTTAACAATTATGAAAAATAGCTGAATCAACAAACGTAATTCTTCCAAGAATGTTCCAGCTCAAAACCTTTACAAGACAGCAAACAAGACAGCAAAACCTTTACAAGCAGCAAACACGCTTTCAAGAAAGACAATATATCTAAACCTGAAGAATGGATGCGTAACCATTCGGGTTTTTATCACCAACACTAATATAGAATAGTTTATGACAAATGATGAGAAGTATTCTCAAAGAATGGTTTTTGAAAATATTTATAAATTATAGAAAGAAGACTGTAGAAAACCGTATCTCTTCAACCGGTTCTGCAGATACAAAGAGGAAATGCGGAAGGAATATCCTTCGGCGAATCTCCCCAGGAAGAAAGATAAAATAATGTTACCATCAAAGTCGTAAAGCAACCACAAAGACAAAAATAAAGAAAAGGCATCGGAGAGGCGATGCATACCCTGCGCGCACACAAGGGTAAAACAAACTTTAATTTAATAAATACATTCTCAGGGGAATTCATATTTCAGCAAAATGACATCAATAATTATTTCCCCTGCTTATTGCTTATGCATATATAACAAAGACAAAAACATTTTGATTCTCCCATCTGTCAGTTTTGAAGATAATCAAACCAATATTCAACGAGTTTGAGCCACTCACCCAACGAGTATTTCTGTTGACTGTGGTGAAAATCCGTTCAGCCGTTTTCTAGTAATTTTGCAAACACACAGACAAAGACGAGCGACTACAATAACACTGCTTCGTTTATGCGTGCAGAGTTAATAAGTCTCAAACACAGAAATTCAGTACGAGATGATGGTCAAAAGTTCGGAAGACGTGCAGATATTGAAATTAACACGACATGACCTTGATATAGATTTGAAACCTAAAGAATAAGAAAACCAATGACTGCCCAGGAGAGAAGGATCAATATTTAATCAGTTTTTGCAACGAGAGAAGAACAATTGAATTTTAGGAAAAACATATTTTTGAAATACTAACAAAAGCGACTTAATTTTGGTGCTCGCAACGACAAATATACAAAGTTATCATATCTAACAATCTAAAACTTTGATAGATACTTTTAGATTCATCAAAATGAACATGGTTACCGGATAGAACAATCAAAATGTAAGAAAAGAAAACTAACAAATCTATATTAATAAAAAGAAAATAGTTAAAAGAACAATCAAACGCACAAAGAATCATAAATTTACAGCATCTGAACCAAATTTGAATCGCAATGATAATTTTAACATTTTTTCGAAAAATTAAAACACATAAGGAAATTGTTTGATAAAGACGACGATGAATCTATAGTAAAAGAAAGCAAATATGATCCATCAATATACAGGAATAGAGAACTTAATTTACTTTACATTCGGTTTTCTACCGGAAAAGTAGTATACGCTCTAATTTTAGCAACACAATCAGAAAAATATTAGATCATTGAAAACTGATTCCGAATTGAACAGAAACTTATGAAGTAATTGTTATAATTATAAAGGATACAGACTGCAATATCATTATCGCGTCATCTGTTCTTAAAGACTTGTTCCAATCAATTTATACCGTAAAGACATAATCGATGAGAAAGGCGACTAATAATTTTTTTGTAATCTAAACAGGTACAAGTAATGTAGATTACCAAAAATCTACGAATGTAATGTTATAAGAGATGCATGTAAATAACTGACACCCGTTTTTAAATGTTCCTTTAAAATGAAGACCAGTAGCGGTAAGTACTTCCTGTAAAACCCATCGATTGATTAAAACATTAGATATATTACTGAAACCATGTTTGAAACATATACAGAGATTCATAAGTAATACCTTATCCAAGTCTGTTCATAAACTTTTATGTATGGCGTAAGATGAAACATTAATAGCTTCATTAGATGTGCTTAACAGTACGCGAATTAACAATATGAAATTAGAGTAATGGTGAGTGGCTGTGTGGTAAGTAGCTTGCTAACCAACTACATGGTTCCGGGTTCAGTCCCACTGCGTGGCATCTTGGGCAAGTGTCTTCTGCTATAGCCCCGGGCCGACCAATGCCTTGTGAGTGGATTTGGTAGACAGAAACTGAAAGAAGCCTGTCGTATATATGTATATATATATATGTATGTGTGTGCGTTTGTGTGTCTGTGTTTGTCCCCCTAGCATTGCTTGACAACCGATGCTGGTGTGTTTACGTCCCCGTCACTTAGCGGTTCGGTACTTAGAATAAGTACTGGGCTTACAAAGAATAAGTCTCGGGGTCGAGTTGCTCGATTTAAGGCGGTGCTCCAGCATGGCCGCAGTCAAATGACTGAAACAAGTAAAAGAGTAAAAGATCACCAAACTACATAGGAAAAATACTATTGAAAACTTCAACTGATTCTACATCCAATACCTTTAATTTTGACCAGGAGAGATACAGGCTAACACTTGGAACAACAAGCGGAACCAAGTTAGCTGTGATGTGCTGAAATGATATAAAAGTATATGATAGTCTAGGCCAAAATATGAAAATTACTTTTTACATTTACTAAAAGATTGAAGAAGATATTTATATGATGGTTTTTAACCTAAAGAGAGAATAAAAGGCTTAGATAGAATTTCCGAAATTAAAGATACTCGTGAACTGTTCTAAGAATAATATCCAATTTACTATAGTGTATAGCAAAGATACATTACTTTATTAATAAAAATATGGGTTATAAAAAAATTCTGAATCTGCTGGAGATAGATTTATATTAAAAGCCAACAAACACGAGGCAATATTTT
Source organism: Octopus sinensis (assembly GCF_006345805.1). Classification (NCBI taxonomy): domain Eukaryota; kingdom Metazoa; phylum Mollusca; class Cephalopoda; order Octopoda; family Octopodidae; genus Octopus; species Octopus sinensis. Next base: position 26,332,899 of record NC_043002.1, on the reverse strand, counting down.
CTTTGTAATTCATATCATCCGAAATATGGGAAAACCAATATTCCGTTCAAACTAACTGAAATAATATATACTTTCATATCAAATACGAAACCTGCGGAGAAAGACCAACAGAAGAAAAAGGTAGTTTAACTGAAAGATGTTATGCACTCTCATTAAAATAACTAATCAGAGTGTGCAGAGGCAACAGATATCTATGATTTACAAACTGCAAGCGCTCCATCTTACCTTTTAACATGTAAGTCTATCAATATTGAAGCATTTAATATTATTCATCGAAACTTATTACCTACGCCATAGCGAAGGCGGAGGTGCTGTTTTCAGTCGTGTTTCTTTGTTTGTTTATCCGTGGACAAGCTACCTGAAGAACAGCTGGAAGGATTGGAATGAAACTTTCAGGGATGTTTGGCCTGGTGACTGGCACGAATTCATTAGATTTTGGAAACGACCCGATACCGGACAAGGACTCTGGATTATTTTCTCGTTTGTTTTACTTAATTTTTGAGAGCGGTCAGGTTCATTTTTAGTATTCTTGTTTGTGAGTGCAGATATTCTCATTTTAATAATCATCCCTGGGTAATCGTTGAGAGGACGCTGGGGTTGCCTTGGTGGAGGTTTGCGCTCTCTAAGTACGCTTGTTAGTTTTAAAATACGATCTAAGAATGAGAGGAATTCTTATCAGCCAGCAAATGAATTACAAAAGTCATTAAAAAGAACAAAAATTTAACTACCTACAAACAATTTTGCATTTAAACCTACAGTTCAAAAATGCATGCTGAAACTATTAATTATTTGAAGGTTCGGATTTTAGTATAAAAATTCACAAAATGTTAACATAAAGATAGTTTAACCTACTCATCTGGAATCTTTACAGTATACTACGCCGTATGTGTGACGAGAGGTACCTTAAGCCAAGCAGGCATATCACCAATTAAACGGTTATCGACAACACATAGGTGATAGAAAAACTAGGATAAGATCACTTAAAATTTAAACCAATGTACAGGAACTTGGCCGTGGCCCAATTTTAATCTATTCCCACAATGTATAGACATACGTCTTATTTTCAGGCAGAAAATCACGGAGGAGATCAATACACCTTGGGTTTGAAAACTATAGAATCTTATGTATTGAAGCTTTGATATTGTCGTTCTTTCGCGGACGATTGTTGTATCTGACTGACTGAACCACAAGAGGAAAATTTTCCTTAATGGAACTGTTTTGAGAGTAACTTTATTCTACGTACAGAGTTTAAATATCTATAGTGGTGATTACTGCCATCGCTCCTTAACCTGATGCTCTGAATTATTGCTGGCATTTGTCAGTGCCCAGAATTTTATTCCAATTTTAGAAACAGGTGCACAAACCACAAGTTTTCTTTCCAACATATGGACAAGAATTAAGCCATAAAATATGGCTAGCCAATTTAGGGGTCTGAAGACAGTCAGCACACGATATACATTCAAGCCTAGAAATTCACACCATATATAAATCGATCAAAGAGATGCAAGTTATGGGTAGCCGAAAGATGTAACGTTCCTTTCAGATCCAAGAATTTGCCAAACTATCTAATTCCTGATCTAAAACTTTTAGCAATTGCAAGCACATGAGCAAATTTCTTTTGTCGAACTAGATTACACCACCCTTTCCGGATAAGGCATGCTATCTCTCAGAATTTGGTTTCCTCATAGTTGAACTATTCTACACCTGCTATATTAATCATGATTCCGACTGTCAAATGAAAAACAGCTCCTGTGTTTTCTTTTCTTTCGTTTATTTATATGTCTTTTATTTTCTCGTCCAGTTCTTTTTCATTCCAAATTTGCATTCACCTTTCTCTTTTCTCTCATGTTTTCTCATATACCAACGTCCTTACTCGGATGTTCAAATAAAACCAGGTATGCTGTGAATTCGATCTTGAATAATTTCTTAGAATAAAAAGACATGATATATAAATCACCCGAATTACTATTTCCACACCAGGAATATATTAGGAGCTCATATTTCAATTCAGCGTATATTAACTATATATCTCACTGGATGAAGTACCTTTTCGTGGGACCTAATAATGACGGGACAGTAAACAGCATATACACAAACACACACATATATGCAGGCACACACTGATGCACAAACATACATGCACATTTGCACACATACACATGTACGTATATATATGCTTGTGTGTGTATGCATATATATATATAATATATATATATATATATATATATACAAAATGAGAAAATGGAGAAACATACCTAAATCAATCATCAACCATCAGATAATACCCAATCAATACTTTATTAAACCATTACACAACAGCAATTATATTATACATAATATATTACAAATATAACAAGACATAGAAATAGAAATAGAATGTTATCCCATGGAGGGTTGAATTTACAACCCCTATCTAATTTTATATATATATATATATATATATAATATAATATATATATATATATATATATATATATATATAAATACAAAATGGGACAATAACGCAAAACATCCGGACAGCTAGGTGATACAAAAAAGGAACAACAATACACCCAGATAGACGACACAAAACAACAAGGACGTGTCATTCGAAGCCCTCTATCCTCAGTCAAACACCAGATTATCGTCGCAATTTCGGCTGATTATTCTTTAGATTGCTCCAATCTGGCCAGCCCAAAGGAAAAACGAATCTTAGAGCATTAGATTTCTTGGAAGAAAGCAGCGAATGTATACAAAAACAAGGACGCAAAAAAACGGACAAAATTACGCAAATAAATACAATAATAAATACAATAAAAATAATAGCAGGACATAGCAACAGGGGTCATCGAAAAAGGTTTCCGTGATTTTATTTGTCAATTCCACTGGCTACAAATAAGCGATCTGTATGAAATCAAAGTAGGTCTGTATATGAATTTGCTTTAACGATACTGATGGCAATGGATGACAATGATTGTTATATTAACAGAATTTTATTTAGTGGTGAAGCAACATTCCACATAAATGGTTGTGTTTACCGTCATAACAGCCGGATATGGGGAGCTCAGCCACCCAATGAAGTTTTCCAGTACATCCGGGATTCGCCCAAGGTTAATATGTGGTGTGGACTCCTGCATGATCGTGTTGCCGGCCCTTTCATGTTTGCAGAAAACACAATTAGGGCGCTAGTGAATTGAACATTTATGCATTCCCTCAAATTGCAGATATTGAAAGAGAAAAAGGAGTAAGTGTGATTTTGCAGCAGGACGGAGCGTCGGCTCACTACAGCCACAATGTGCGACAAGCTCTCAATAACAGATTCCTTGGCCGTTGGATTGGAAGGAATTGTCCTGCTTTGTGATCATCTAGGAGCCGTGATAAACTTCTATGGACGTTTTCTTTTGAGGTTATCTTAAGAACATTGTCTATGAGAAATAAAATCCCGGATCTGCAACATTTAAGAGAGAGAATCCTCGTGGCGATAGCGACTGTGGGTCCTGATATGATTCAGCGCAACTGGAGGGAGTTCAACTATCGCTTAGTTGTTTGCCGTGCAACAAAAGAAGCTCATATCGAAACCTACTAAGTAATGTAAAAAAAGTTTAAGATTTCCTGTGTATTTTGGTGTATAAATAAATAGCATACATTTAATACAGATTTAGTTATTCCATTTTCAACTCTCGGAAACCTTTTTCGATGACCCCGTATATACAAGTGCATATGGAACTGGCAACCTGTCAGGTAAAATTCTGTGGTCGATATAATGGCTTAAAAATTGAAGAGTGTTGTGCCCCAGTATTACATTATTCAAACTCTGATACAAGAAATTAAAATACGACAATACCATATAGCAAGACCGAAATCAAAACACGTATCATTAAAAGTGCTAAATCATTATAATTGGCTAGATTTCTATTTATTTGAAACATTACGATCAACCATTTAACACAAAATTATTACAAGTTACATTGAAATATCTCCTATTCTTGAACGTTTAATCGATTTATTGATTAATTAATTAATTTTACTTAAACAAGAAAGTCGTTAATATTGTATTGTCTACGACAATCAGGCTGTCTCTATTGTAGCGAGATAACAGCATAGCATAGGATATAATCGGATAATTTTTAAGATAAGAAGTGAACTTTTATGAACGAAGAGGAAGAAGTGAAATATTGAGAATTAATTTTGCGACGGTGGTGTATTCAAGAAACTACAAGAGAATTATGCCAAAAAAATAAAAGTAATAGCGTAAAAGCAATAAAATCAAAATAGCCACTTTAAAGTAAATTGCACTCAGGAACTCACTCTCGGATACATATAGACATTATATAGAGTGTATACATACTCAGTACACATTATATATATATATGTAGGTGTGTATATATAATTTTATATGTACACATATGATATATATACACACACACACATATGTATGTATATATATATATATATATATATATATATATATATATAGGGAGAATTCATGAAAAAAAAAACAAAAGACGAAGACAGGTGGTGTAGAAAATAAACAGATGTATTAGTTTAACGCTCGGGAATTGAAAAAGTATTTAACGTTTCGAGCCTACGCTTTTCCACAGAAAGGAATACAGAAAGAAACAAGGAGAGAATAAAATGTGTGTAGTGGCTACCGATTTTTCACGGTGAATGCTGGACAGAAGGGTCACATAGGAGAGCTAAGAAGTAGGGGAAGTATCAAAGAAGTAGTGATCTCAAAACGAAAGAGCGCATGTGTGTAAGAGAGTACGTATGTGCGTGTGAAAGAGGGCTGGTGATCCTGACGTGTGGGTGTGTGTATGTGTAGGTATGAAAATGTGGGGATAGGAATTGGTCAGTGCTGGTGTATGCGTGGTGGTGTGTTGTGATGTGATGTATTGTGTGGTATGGTGTAGTGTGGTGTGGTGTGATGGTGTGGGTAAAATACAGGTGGGTGTGGGTTAGGCTGTGGGCTAGCAGAGGATGGGGGTAGAGGTGGGGTATGTGGGAGAGGGTGTAAGCGATGTGATGGGAATGATAGGAAAGGTGGGGTAGGAATGTGTAGAGTTGGGGTGGGCTTATGGGAGAAGGTTGACGATGAAGGGGGAAGGGAAGGTAGGTATGAGAGAAGAGAGAAAGAGAGTAGGGGTGAAGAGTACTAGGAGTGAAGAGAAGTAGGAGCAATACAGGAGAGGTGGATGGGAGGAAGTAGGAGGGAGGTAGAGAGAGCCAAGGGGAGGTAGTTGAGCCCATGTGGCGCAAAGGAGCGAGAAAAAAGATTATACACACACACACACATATATATATATATAAATGGGTGCAGGTGTAGCTGTGTGATAAGAAGCTTACCTCCTAACCACATGGTTCCAGGTTCAGTCGCACTGCGTGGTACCGACCAAAGCCTTGTAAGTGGATTTACCAGACGGAAACTGAAAGAAGTCCGTCGAATGTGTGTGTGTGTGTGTGTGTGTGTGTGTGTGTGTGTGTGTGTGTGTGTGTTTGTGTGTGTTTGTGTGTGTTTGTGTGGGTCTGTTTTTGTCTCCCAACATCGCTTGACAACCGATGCTGGTGTGTTTACGTCCCCGTAAACCAGCGGTTCGGCAAAAGTCACCGATAGAATAAGGCTTACTAATAAAAAGTTCTGGAGTCGATTTGCTCGACTAAAGGCGGTGCTCCAGCATGGGTGCACTCAAATCACTGAAACAAATAAAAGAATAATATATATATATATGTATATATATAAGTATATATATATATATGTATATATATTATATATATATATATATTATATTATATATATATATATATATATATATATATAATATATATATATTATATATATATATATACATATACACACGCACATACACATGCAGATAATAGGCAGAGAGGAAGAGAGAAATAGACAGACACACGGGGAGCAATGAAGCATAGAAAGCGGTAGAGACGGTAAATAAGAAAGAAATAACTACATAAATTTTCCGATCAGATGACTTATCTGACAAAATATTCTTTAACACCGCACCGAGAATGGATAAGAAAAGCAATAATATCTTAATTTTAATTTAATTTTTTTTTTGATCGATCATGCTGAAATAATTAATCAATCGATTAAGCGTTAAGAAGTATTGGAAAATTCCATTGTAATTTGCTATGCGTTGTGGTTGATATAAATATTTTAATTAATTGAACTTCTGACAATTGTAAAGACTTCGGTACTTTTAGCTTTCTTTGTGTTCCACTTCTGGTTTCCATGCTTCAAACACAATCATGCCAGGGCACAACTATTAGATATTTTGCTGATAACGTCGACCACATGAATTTAATAGGAAGTTCCCTCTCTCTCTCTCTCTCTCTCTCTCTCTCTCTCTCTCTCTCTCTCTCTCTCTCTCTCTCCGTAGGTACGTACATATATGTTTGTATGTATGCATATATTTTATTTATTACACTATTGTATGACTGAGCGCCTTCGCGTCGATTCGATTCGATTCGTTTGGTTTCGTTTCGTTTCTTCTTCTTCTCTAAGGTGTTATATATATATATATATTATATATATATATATATATATATAAACACAAAAAGAGAGAGAAAGATGGGTAAATAGACTGACAGATAGAAAAACATGTGAGACACACAGATAGATAGATAGATAGATAGATAGATAGATAGATAGATAGATAGATAGATAGATAGATAGATAGATAGATAGACAGAGAGACAGATAGATAGATTAAAAAATTCTTGTTAACTCAGACTCCAATTTCTTTGTAACAGTCTTTACAATGTTGTATACAGGGTGCAAAATTGCGGCCAACAGGAAGTTTATAGCAAATATGTCTGTACAATCTCTGTTGAGTACGTCGCTTTGTAAATACTCAGTTATTATTCTTAAATAACATATACAGGTGGCGCAGGCATATCTGTGTGATAAGAAGTTTGCCTCCCAACCACATGGTGCCGTGTTCAGTCCCACTGCGTGGTATCTTGGCTGAATGTTTTCTACTAAAGCCTCGGGCTGTTCAAAGTGGATTTGGCTGACGGGAACTCAAAGAAGCCCGTAGTATGTGTATTTTGCATATATATATATATACATACAAATCAAAGTGTGTGTCTGTGTATGTTTGCGTTTGCGTCTGTACATAACAGCCGGTGTTGCTGCGATTATACCCCCGTAAGAGACCGATAGAATAAGTACCAGTACTTGAAACAAAACAAGTGCTGGGATCGATTCCTTCGGCTAAAATTCTTTAAGGCCATGTCATACCTTGGCCATAGTCTGATGTCTGAAACAAGTAAAATAATTAAAGGATGTAAACACGCATACGCACTTATATATATATATATATATATGTGAGTGTGTGTGTATTTGTATGTATATATACATTCACACATAGATTTACACAAAAATACATACGTATATACAGAGATACACACATCGGCTTTCTTCCTTGCTCATGACCAGCCATCTCACACGAACGCACGCATGCACTCACATATGTATGTAACAAAAGCTTTTGTAAATACTCGCACATTTAAATAGACATGAATTGCATAAGACACATTAATTACAATCTCCTAAATGGAAGTATTTAAATGCTGACAGTGGTCTACAATTATTTTGAAATTGCTTCTGGCTATGACTGATTTCTATGCAAAATATATTAACGGAAAGAATAAATCTCTAATGTAGCCATAGAATGGAATATCACTGTATTTTGTTAATATATTCTTTCGGAGACAGTGCTGCCATACAGAAAACCTAGCTCATATTTTGTTTCATTGAGTCATATATAATGTATAAATACAGTGATAAATAGATAGTTAGATAGATAGATAGATAGATAGATAGATAGATAGATAGATAGATAGATAGATAGATAGATAGATAGATAGATAGATAGATAGATAGATAGATAGATAGATAATAGCGCAAACATGGTATTATAAAGATCGCGCAATTTCGTTGTCATTTGGGTGAGGACATGATGGTTAGTTAGTGCATCTTCATGCAAATATACTAAAATGAATTTCAGTGGAACTGGCATATCTCATGCTTTTAATGTGTGTGTGTCTGTGTGTCTGTGTGGTAAAATAAAATTTACTTGGAAACGTATTCGTGGCGTTCAATCATAATAATATAAATGATATATATATATATATTATATATATATATATATATATATATATATATATATATATATATGCATTTATACATACCTCTATGCACATACTTACATATACTTGTATATACATACGCATATATGGGTACAGGACCTCATAGAACGTAAACAACATGAAATACGAAGTACGAAAACATGGAATACGAACTTGTTTTTGCGAACAACGGAAGAAACAAATGGAAAACTAGACAAGTAGCATAAAGAAAGATCCTTCATCAGTTTTCGACTGTTTTATCTTCTCCGCATTTTGAACAATTACGACAAGATGCGCCTTCGACAAAACAGTTGCTCCCGCAAAGCAAATTATATCGAATTTGGGATTTATGGAGGGTAACTAAAACAGGACAAAGAATACAAACAGTAAGGGTTGCTGAGCCATAACGAGGTGAGGTGGCGAACGCTGGAGGAACAAGCTTGGACAAAATCAAAAACAAGCAATGCCCATGTTGGAGATTTAAAATATATATATATACTGACAATTTACCCATCGC
>NC_043002.1:26271752-26319252 GCF_006345805.1 Octopus sinensis | reverse complement strand
TGCTCCAGCATGGCCGCAGTCAAATGACTGAAACAAGTTAAAGAGTAAAAAGAGAGAGTATATATTATATACACACACAAATATACGGGTGAGTGGACAAACGAAAGGAAAGAGCGCTTGATACATTTATTCGGAGTCACACGTATTATTCCAAAAAGTTTCGTTCAGATTGCGTGGTGCTTCAGGTTTTGCAGGGTTCGGCTATTCCACAAGCTTCAGATGCATCTATTGAAAAGGTTTATTATTATTTTTTTATTTAAAAAAAAAAAACACTTCTAAATGTATTTGACAACGTAAAATTTACTTCCTCTCTATGTGATCTAAAAATGAACTATGAACAAAATCTTTAATAAATATTTTAAATGGTTCTGTTTTTGGAAATTCTGGAAGAGCACATGTAGTGGTTTTGTCAGGGTACGTTTGCACGATTTAAAGGAGGATTAGTGGAAAACCATCCTGGTCAAAAGCTGGATTGATCTGAAGATTACGCAGGAAATGATGACTGTATATGAAGCAACATCGAATCGACTAAATACTTTACAAAGCAATCAACTAACGTGTCAAATTACTCAGCTAATAACAGAATATCTTTACCATTCGACATCACACGGATCTTCCCCCTAAAGTGGATTATATATTATTTATAGAAATTGCTGTTTTAAATTGGTTTATGGAAATTGGATTATAATATGGAATTTTAGCATATATTTGAAAACTTCATAAAAAGAAATTTATTTCCCCAAATTTAAAGATACAAAATTGTTATTGACTCTTTCTCTCAATGGGCAGACTTGAAGTTTTCTAGTAATGCCGTTCAGGAAAAGCAAAAGGGCAAGTAGCTACTCGTGCCTTACGGTGGATGCATTGGCTATTTTTGCATTTTAAAATCGTTTTTATACTAGCCAATGCATCGAAACTGTGTCCAGATAACTTTTTTCTTATTTTTAGAATCTAAGAGAAAATCTGTGAAAATTAAAAGAAAAAACATAAAATTCTTATTTTAATTCAATCATCAACAATGAAAAATAGTTAAAATATTTTTCAACAAAAAAATATCTATTAGTTGTATTGCATTGTCTGGAAAAAAAGCAGATTAGAATGGAAAATGCGGGGTGTGCATGTTAATATTCTCAAGTTATTACACCTGGAAAAATAGAGAACAAGATTTCTGCAGTAGAATTTGCCTAATTCGTCACCCCTAAAGGAAACTAAGAAGTACTTAAAATTAAAATTCTACTTTCATATATACGGATAATTTAAGAAATGGAATCAAACGCAGGTGTTATTCAGATCATTTATACTTCCAACATGTTTCGAAAACAGCATTGAGATTATTCCGGAGGGAATACAAATAAGACAAGACAATGCAGTCATCTCATCAGGGAAAAAGGAACAAAACACATCAATAAGCCATTTTAACCGAATGTGATTACCGCGTATATGATGTAAGGGGAACCCTAGCAAGTTATTTGTTTTAAAACCGTTAATAGATTTAACGTCAAAGGTAATTAAGAGAAAGAGAAGGAAGAAAATTAAGAGTGAAAAAATATAGTAAGATAGATGAATGGGAATTACATTTATAAACGTGGAAATAGATATATTTAGAGGAAATGAAGTGTAAGAAGACAGTTAAAGGTTGAATTTTATAGATTGGTAAAAATTACCTATATGAACTAAAGGTATGTCTTTGCCAATGTTTGCAACGGTAAAAGCGTTCTTTAAACGTGTTTACAAGAGTATTTTCCGAGAAAAGGATGAGAAATTGCTCTTCGTTACAGAGCGGACAAAAAGATTAACTTTTGTCATATGGGAATGATCTATTATGATCCTTTAGGGACCAAATTAATTCACTAAACCCAGTATTGTTGCGTTTATTGATATGTCTAAATGTAGAGTAATGGCTAGTTATTCTTTTCGACAACTGAGACGATGAGCTAACAATATAAACAAATAGAAATCAGAACCGGAAGTAATTTTACATTGTCACACAGAGTTTCTAGTCTTAGAATTACTGCTAAGGAAACGAATACGATTCGAATTTATTTCTTATTATTGTTCAAAGAATGGCTAGCGTTAATAATATCACTGTTATTATTTTCATTAAGTGGATTTGTATTTAACAACTTATGGTTATGCGAAGAAATTATTCGTGAAAGGTTTTTGGTGTTTGAAAAACCTATCTTAATTCGCTGTGAATTGATAATGAAATGGTATCTGGATTTATTTGGAAAATTCTTATCTATAGCTTCACGAAGCTGGTAATGGAGGTTGGATTTGATCTGCTTATCAAATGGAATGATAAGCCAAAGTGTTTTACAAGGACACACCTTGTTATTTGGGTAATTATCTTTCAAAGTCCTAGACTTATTTTTATTATGATCTCCCTTACGCTGCAAAATTACATTTTTCGATTTATTGTTGTTATTCGAACTAAAATTTATAGCGTCCTTAAATAAGGGAGAATTATAAAATTCGGCTTTATCGTTAAAGAAATCAACATTAGCAGATAATCTAGAAAGTCTAAGTGAAATATTTCTCACTAAGTGCCTTGTAATAGTCTTCGGATGATTACTGAAAGAGCTAATATATTTTTAATTAGATGAGGGTTTATGGTATGTGAAATATGAATCATTATATAAGTTAAAGGTAATATCCAAAAAGTTTTCTTTGACAATATCACCATCGAAAATATTTTCCATGTTTCGGAAAAATTAAACAACCTTCTAACGATCTCACTTCTGAATTCAGCAATTCGTTTAAATCTAAAATCAATTCTCCAGCCAGCCCAAGATTGAAACCGTTTGAAGACGATCTCTGGTCTATCTTGAGGAATGTGAAATTCCATCGTTCACCGTTAAGGAATAAACATCTGAGGTATCTTCACAATATCATCAAAGAAATTCACAACACTGACAGTATACTGGTTCACTTTGATAAAACAGGAAACATATATAGACTTACCAAGGATTACAACCTAGAATTACTTAGGAAAGAAAAACAAATGAATTATAGGATTACTAGTAAAAGTGCTATCAGGAAAACCAACCTTGAGGATAAGAAATTATGGATAAATATAAGTTACAGATTAAGACTGAACTTCTTAATCCTAAACAACCTTGTTTTATTTCAAAAGACCACAAACCAAATTTTTTAAGAACCCAACCTTACGACTTATTTGTCCTTCTTGCTCTGATATCGGTGTACTTAGCAAAAATATTCTAGATAAATATATTCCTTCTTATGTTAAAAAAATTAAGGCTTAATTTATGCTCTCATTCGTTCCAAGTGGTCGACTAGTTTAATTCTATTAATAACAAGGAGTGCACCAAGTTTATCCAGTTCGACATTTCTAGTTGCTATTTCTCTATTAACCCAATTGTACTTAACAAAGCACTCCAGTTTGCACACAACAAAGCTGGTCTCACCCGAGATGAAATTAATGTGGTGTTAGCTGCCAGAAAATCAATCATTAAATTTGAAAATTAGCTATGGGTCCGAAAAGATACACTTGACAATTTTGATGTCACGCTGGTAAGTTCTGACTCGGCACAACTGACTGATTTGGTCGGTATATATATGAAATGGATGACCAATTCCCAGACATCAATACAGGTTTATATTGTGATGATTGTCTACTCTACCTTCACAATGTTTCTAATGAAAAATTACAAAGGGTTATAAATAGGTTAATTAAATTTTGGTTGGTTATATATATATCATTCCTGCTAAATTGAACCACCGCTAGCCGCAGTAAACTAATCAGAAGAGAGAGGACAGACAATATTTATTGCTCCTTTTCTAGCACCTTCTTAGTATATCCAGGTGAGCAGCCTTCTCCTTCAAAAGGGCTGCTCAAGAATATGAAAACATGTTAGCGATGTTAAGATAAGAATCCTGCCGCCCTACAGCAGATTTGTAAATGTATGCTTCCAACCGGTCAAATCTGCATGCGTCGCCATGCCTCTAACACCATAGAAAAGTGATGATTATACGATGATTGTACCTGCTGTCAACTTAGTTCTAGTCATCTTGCTTGGCTTGTCATTGGAATCTACTAATTTGACCCAGAGAGTGGCAAATGTGTTGTACAAGCGTTTGTCACTGAAATCCAATGAAGTACAGATGTCCCCGACAAGGTGTTGTTTAAAAAGTTATTTGTATAGATTATTATTTTTAAAAATCTTTAGCCCAAATTTATACCAATACACATCTATACCGATAACTTTTTAAACAAAACATCATACGATTTTAAATAGCATCTCTATCATTCGATTTACTACAATGAAATTTATCCTTTTCTCTGGTGATTGGATATATTTCCTAATAACGGTTATCAACTTTGAATTTCATTTCGAAATGTAGTATAATTATGAAACGATTGTAAAATCTCTCAAATCATTTTAAATGATCATAGCTATATTTTATATTTTTATTTATTAATACAATATTGTTTATATTATTGACGTATTTGTACTGTGATTTTTATGATATAATTTTTCCTATTTGTACTCTCTAATATATATATATATACATATATATATATAAGCAATTCTTTGTATGTATATGTATACATTGACACATTCGCCATGATAGATCGCTAGCCACTACCCATTTTTAGTTTCTCCCCTTGTTTCTTCATGTGTTTCCTTCTGTGTAAGAGCGTAGGCTCGAAACATTAAATACTTTTTCACTTCCCGAGCGTTAAGCTAACACAACTGTTGGTTGTCAACACCAAATATCTTCGTCTTTTGTTTTTTTGTGAATGCTCTCTATATATTGACACACATGTATATGTTTGTGTGTGTTTCTTTTAGGTTGAACATTTAAATACAGCATACTTCTGCTTCAGCCGTTTTTATTTAGGTCTTTCTCGATTATACGGTTTTCAAAAGCAATATATGGAAAAATAAAAATCAATCATTTTACTTGACTTTAAATCATGTTACTTTACAATAAATAATAAGGATAAAATCATATAAAATCGTATTAAAATTCGTAAAGTAAATGTTAAAATACACACCATAAGTAGCGTAACCTATGAACAAATTCATGAAATCAGGTGTGTCTTCTTTTATCGGTCTTTCGGAGAACATAATGCACTGTAGTTTCAATATCTGCCGTTAAGCGTCGTTGTCACTCGTGATTCTCGCGTTTTGAATTCAGATTTGTTTATATCTGTTTACCGGCTACTTTCTCATTCTATTTCATTTCTGACTTTATTTTTTACCCCCATGGCTCCTAAGAAAATTCATAGAGAAACTGTAAAGCATCATGCCATAACGCTGGAAGATAAACTGGCTATGATGAAACGCCGTGAAATAGGTAAAAATTGAGATTAGAAACAATAATGCAATAGAGCTTCGAACGGCGTCAATATTTTCCTAGAAATAGTCCTAGAAAAATAAAAGGATGCTTGGGTTTCCATTGAGGTATATTTACAATGTGTTGGAAAGAATTTTGTGCCAGATGATAAAACACACCACACGTTGGTTGAAGCACCAAGTAGAAAAATTATTTTTATTCTGTACAACACTTTAGCTTATCCTAACTTGTGTAGTAACGATGTTTTTATAACATATATTATAAAATATTTTTATAACATATTTGCAACAAAGCCTCACGATTTTCATTTACAGGACCAACTATTACTGTGAATATGAAAATGAGGTATTGCTCACTTATCATTATATGTATGAGAGGTGTAGTACATGTTGAAAAGTTTGTAAAGATATTTATTAAAGAATGTAATTTGAGAAAGATGTAGTTTGTTGCTACTGTATGGTATAATGGCTGACATTACTTGTCGCCTGCTTGATATTTCTAAATTTACCTGCTCAAAATATTGACAGTGATTTCTCAGGAATTGAGATAGTAAAGTAGAAAGATGTTTGAATATGTTAAATGTGTAAGGGAATCTGGTGCCAAGTAGGGTTAATGACAAAAACCTCGTTGACTAGAGGAACGCTAACGAAGAAACACTTGTGAATCTCTATACTTAATCCAACATTATAGATCTGATTGTGATTTCTGATAAAAATACAGAAACTGATAGAGATAACGATGGAGCAAATCTAATTGGAAGGCTTAATATTAGTAAGCTGAGATGCTGGGTGAAGTAATCAAAGGAATTGAGCAATGTCTCTTCATGACAGAACAAGAGATAATGACTCTTTATATTGAAGCATGAGAGATTACCCTGGGAATGATCTGAAGATTACGCAGGGAATGATGACTGTATATGAAGCAACGTCGAATCGATTAAATACTTACAAAAGCAATCGACTAACGTGTCAAATTACTCAGCTAATATCAGGATATCTTTACCCTTCGACATCACACGGATCTTCCTCCTAAAGCTTCGAAAGTCCATGAAGAAAACACAGAAATATGAAACGGACAGTAATCATTATATCCCCAACCTTGAAGGCTTCAAGTTTTTTTTTATTATTAGTTCGGTATAATGTGATTCGTTTCATTAAATAATTTAATTCACAGTTAAATGAATTTTGTATATCAATTTGTTTAAGTGATGATTGTTTTATAGACAGAAACAGTATAATTAAATTTCATGTTTGCATATTTAATTTAATCATGTAATATTTAATCTCTCTGTGTGTGTGTGTGTGTGTGTATGTGTGTCTGGGTTGCTATAGAAACGTATGGTTTTGTAATTAATAGCTCCGAGATGTATTCTGTTATTAGGCGGATTTATCTTGGTTCGGAAAATGGAAAATCTGATAATCCAAAAAGATTCTAGAAACAAAAGTTCAGGAAATCGCTGGTACAAATGTTCACCCATATGCATACATAGATACATAGATACTGGTGGAGGCGCAATGGCCCAGTGGTTAGGGCAGCGGACTCGCTGAGTGTTTATTGAGCGAAAACACCTAAAGCTCCACGAGACTCCGGCAGGGGATGGTGGTGATCCCTGCTGTACTCTTTCACCACAACTTTCTCTCACTCTTACTTGCTATTTCTGTTGTACTTGTATTTCAAAGGGCCGGCCTTGTCACTCTCTGTGTCACGCTGAATATCCTCGAGAACTACGTTAAGGGTACACGTGTCTGTGGAGTGCTCAGCTACTTACACGTTAATTTCACAAGCAGGCTGTTCCGTTGATTCGGATCAACCGGAACCCTCGTCGTCGTAACCGACGGAATGCTTCCATCCATCCACATAGATACTGACATGTATGTGTACGTGTGTATGCACGCGCATGTATATGTATATGTGAATGTATATATATGTACATAGACATATAAATTTAAATAAATATATTTACATACATACATACATACATACATACATACATACATACGTAAGTACATATATACTTACGTATATATGCATACGCATACGCCCACACACACGCACATGTATATCTAGGAGAATAAGAAGGAAGGGCAACCAAGAAACAAAAAAGGTAGAAGCAGGAGGAACATAGTTAAATATGTGTCTAATCTATTCTTTTTCTCTCCCTCTCTCTCTCTCTCTCTCTCTATCTCTATCTATCTATATATTATGTCTTTTATACATATATCTATATGTATGCATATATGTGTGTTTATCTGTGTGTCCATGTGTGCGTGTGTATATATATATATATATATATATATATATATGTGTGTGTGTGTGTGTGTGTGTGTGTGTGTGTGTCCCTGTGTGTGTGTGTGCGTTCTTATACACACACACGCACACAAACAATGATACGGGATAATTGCAAAAGTATTCAGAAAAACCGATGTTAATTTCAGGAACAATAAAATAAACGTAAAACAATAGCAGAAAATATGTCCCTCATCGGTTTGAATTAATTAATTAATCAATTGATCAAACATTCAAAAATATCGAGAAATTTTCATTGTAATTTCCAATATTTTTATTGATATTAAGGTTTCAAGTAATTGAAATTCTAGCCAGTTATAATTATCCAAATACTCTTAATTACATATTGAATTCTGCTGAATTATTTTATTCTATACTAGCAGTATCGCCCGGCGTTGATCGGGTTTGTAAGGGAAATAACTATATAAGCATTTTTAGAGAGTTATAGCCAAAATGGAAAAAAAATGATGGTAATTTTTTTTTAATATCGTTGACTCATCGTAGACATTTTTAGAGAGTTACTTCCCTTACATAATAGCGAAAAAATGCATTAAAATGGAAAAAAAAAATGATGGTAAATTATTTTTAAAATCGTAGACGCGCGCTAATACTCAGTCTTTATATGGTTTCAGTCTTTATATTATAATTGTTCAGGAGCACAGCATTCAGGAGTTTGGTGGACTTTATAGGCTACTGTATTTTGTGCAGTAGTTTTGTAGACACGCACACACATGTTCATATCTCTTTTACTGTTTTACTTGTTTCAGTCATTTGACAACGGCCATGCTGGAGCACCACCTTTAGTCAAGAAAATCGACCACAGGACTTATTCTTTGTAAGCCTAGTTCTTATACTACCGCTAAGTTACGTTTGTCAAGCATATATATACGTACATATACATATATATACATATATACGACGGGCTTCTTTCAGTTTCCGTCTTCCAAATCCACTCACAAGGCTTTGGTCGGCCCGAGGCTATAGTAGAAGACAAATGCCCAAAGTGCCACGCATTGGGACTGAACCCGGAAACATGTGGTTGGTAAGCAAGCTACTTACCACACAGCCACTCCTGCGCCTACATATATATATTTATATCATACATATATATTTGTATATACGTGTATATTTTACGATATGGGCACTCCGTTGATTACGACGATGAGCGTTCCATTTGACCCGATCAACGGAACAGCCTGCTCGTGAAATTAATGTGCAAGTTGCTGAGCACTCCACAAACACGTGTACCATTCACATAGCTCTCTGGGAGATTCAGCGTGGCATATAGTGTGACAAGGCTGACCCTTTGAAATACAATTAATACTAATTTTTGCCAGCTGAGTGGACTAGAGCAGAGTGAAATAAAGAGTCTTGCTCAAGGACACAATGCATCGTCGGGAATTGAACTCACGACCTTACGATCGTAGGCCGAATAGCCTGACCACATAAGCCACGTTCCTGCACATTACGATATTACAATATAAATGTGTATGTATATGTAAAGATATATATATGTATGCATATATATATATATATATATATTATATATATATATATATATACGCACAATAAGAAGTATTATTAGAAAATGCAAGTGTGTGTGTGAGAGAGAGTTTGTGTGTGTGTGTGTGTGTGTGAGTGTGCATGTGTGTGTGAATGGGTGTGGGTGTGTATGTGTATATATATATATATATTAATAAAAAGAATTCCAACCTTGTCTGATTTTCACGTTTTATTTACAATCTTATAATGATATATTATAAGATAATATATTATAATTGAATAAAATAAAATGAAATAGTAGAATGTTAAATATTCATTCTGATTGAACTAGTACTTTCATGCATTGAATTCTGCAATCTTCGGGTTCATGTAGTAGTGTTGACAGTCATGCTTCACAATTTTTGACTGTAGCAAGATGATTGATTCTGTGCTATAAATACAGCTGGGTAGGCTCCAGAGTGCTAGGTTTTGCAAACAGTATTCTGACCAATCAGTGTGTAGTATCACTCAATTACTTAAGCTGATTGGTTGGTTGAGCTGATTGGTTTAGGCGTCACGCTTTGTTGGACATGTCAAGAGTCCTGTATCTTGACCCTGGCCGAAGCAGCAATTGTTGGGTTATTTTTAGAAATGTTGTAAATATCCTTTGTCAGAGATTTTTATATTTTTATATTTCAATTGTCATCATCATCATGTCAGCACCTTAATTATTGTTGCTAGTGGTGATGGTTATGGCAATAGAACTTTTAACCCTAAATAAGATAATTTTCCTGCTATCTTCGTCTTGATCACCTTTAGTATTGTTGTTGTTGTTAGTGGTCATGGTCGTAGCAGTGGAAGTAATACCTCTAAGTATTATTATTATTATTATTGCTTATTTAGCTTGGGTTCGAATTTATCAATAAAATTCTTTTCTCTGATTTTCCTCTCGATTTCACTTGGGCTGTGTAATTTGTAGAATGGAAATATTATATATATTTTCCGACCACATGTTGCTAGGTGGTTACTCAAGGTATCTGACGGACCTCTGGGTCTCTAATCTGTTGCCGGTGTACACGTGAGCGTTCTAATAGTGCGTTTCCCGTCTGACCTACATATATTTCTTCACAATTTGGGCATTTGATGCAGTAAATTAAATTCTGCTTTTGCAGTTCATATTCGCGTTTGTGAATATTTTCCCGGTTTTTGTGTTTTATATTGACCGGTATGTATGAATTGGCATGTGCCACATCGGCTATCATTGCATTTAGATACCGTGAATGTTTGGTCTTTGTTGCTGAGGTCAAATTTTGCCTTTGTTAGTAATGTTTTCAAGTTTTTAGGCTGTCTTTTACTAAGCACCATAGCTCGATCCGTGATTATGTCTTTTAATTCATTACTTTGGGCAATGATTGGTAGGTTTGCTTTGGCAATGTTGAAGATATTCTGGTGACATGGGTTGTGTGTCACTATGAATGGTATGACTTGTTCTTGTTTTCCTCTTCCTTGGGTTGTCCTAAGTTGTTGTATAGGTATTTTTATAGCCCGCTGTATGCCATTTTCTATAAGTAGAGATGGGTATTTTTGTTTGAGCAAAAATCTCTTAGTTCTATTAGGCGTTTGTTCCTGATATTTGCATCTTCTACAATAGTACAAATTCTTCTGGCTAGGCAGTATGGGATGTTACGTTTTGTATGTGGTGGATGGCACGACTTAAAATTTAGGTATTGATGTGTGTCTGTGTGTTTATAGTATATATCTGTGGTGATGGTGGTGTCTTTTTTAATTACCATTATATCCAGGAATGGTAATTTGGTACTACTCATCTCCTTTGTAAATTGGAGAGATGGGTGTAGGTTGTTCAGGAGGATATTGAACTCTTCCAGAGTATTTAGAGATTCTGTCCAGATTATGAAACAGTCGTCTAGGTATCTCTTCCATGCCTTTTCAATATACTTTCTAAACCCAGTGCCATAGTTTACCTCCACCTCTTGGTAGAGTTGTTCTTCTAAGTATCCCATATATATATATGTGTGTGTGTGTGTGTGTGTGTGTGTGTGTGTGTGTATGTGTGTGTGTGTATGTGCATATGTTCGCACGGGTGTGTTCTTATGTACTGTCGTATGATTTCGATGTTCGTTTCGTTTCACACCCATGAGGCCAAGGTTTGATCTTGCAGTACGTAACTTGAGCAAATGATTTTTTTTTTATAGCCACTCTTTAGTCCATATATTCTGGATAAAATCAGAATGGAATTTTCCCACCAAATTTCTGCTACATGAGTATATCGGCTTTTAAATACATAATAACTATTTCTAGTATAAGAAAAGGTCTGAAATGTTCAGAGAGGGGACGGGCCGTACATTGAGTTCAACACTTGTCTGGTAGTTATTTCATCAACCACTAAGTGATAAGTAGTAAAGTCGACCTCGGTGGAATTTCCCTGCAGAACGTAAACACGACCAAAATATCGCTAAGCATTTTGTCCGGAGTGCTAACGATTTTACATGCTCACCATTATTTTAAAATACATAATAAGGACTACGCTATACCCCTTTTTAAAAACATTTCTCGTAGTCAACTGAGGAGGGGAACATCTATGATCTTTGTAAGAGACTCATAGACTGAATTAACTAAATAATGATGTTATCTTCAGGACAGGAAACGATCCCGGATTCTTGAAACCCTGTGATTTACAAAGCTAGAGTATACGAGTGCCAGGTGATAGTGACTACAGCTTAAGTCTATGATACAAAAATAGGAACAGCAATCGAACGAAAGCCACGTTGTTGCAAAATAATCTTCTCCATTACCTAACCAGACTTGCCTGGATCTGAAAATAACAAAGCATATTCAGCAAAGTAATGCTTACAATCATAAAGCTTCCCTACATGGCCTCATAAGAATTGACGTGAGGAGAAACAAGAAAGATTTAATAAATTATTTATTGTGAATAAGTATTAAATTAAATGTTAGTTCAAAATGAGATGAAATGAGACATTCACTTGTGATGTACGGCTGTATAAAATCCCAAAGAACATCATTGCGTATTTCAAAACATCTATTTTTAATTGATAGATGAAATTGAATATGTATTTCTAAATGAAACGCCGATATATATTTTTAATTATGATTATTGTTTTCATTTTCAGATATTCATTACATAAATGAAATCTGACGTGAATGTATATGCGGTAGCTTTCAAGAATGAAATTTTATATTTTTAAATAGCAGCAATTGTAATGGAAATGAAACCATAAAAGTTTTCTTGCAAGGTATCAATGGAAAGGTTTTCAATATTATATTTAGCTGGCGGTTTCTGAGGCTCTACAGTTGCGTTGTAATGTTACGTGTATACAGAAAGGAGAATAACGCATTAATATAAATGCTACACTCTTCTAGGCTTTTTATTTAGTTTTGAGATTGCAATCATACTTGGGCAACACCTTCAAAATACTTTGTGTTAAGATCAATGTTAATGCTTTCTCTATTTCATCGATATCTAATTCTGAAACGGTTAGATTTTTTGGTATAAATAGACTTAATTCGCATAGAATGAATATTGTAAAATATTTTATGTTTATACTTTATACCTAATCCCTTGGGGATGCAATGACACAAACATATACATATATACATGCATACCTACAGGCATGCATGTATGCATGTATACATACGTACGTGTGTATGTATGCATGTATGTATGTATGTATGTATGTATGTATGTATGTATGTATGTATGTATGTATGTATGTATGTATGTGGCTATGTGGTAAGAAGATTGCTCCTTAACCACATGGTTCTGGGTTCAGTCGCATCTTCGGGAAATTGTCATCTATTGTAGCCTGGAGTCGACTAAATTCTTATGAGTGACTGCCCAACATGTATTTATGTATATATGTACGTTCTTTGGAGTCTTTAATTATTTAAATTCATCCCCAGAAGAAAGGGCTGGCTTCTATCATAGTTAAAAAGAAGCTTTGTCGCTGGAATATAGATAAAAATAAGAATGTAAGATTTTAAACTTGACATAAGTCTTGTAATATTTTAGTATTCTACTTACAGGTTGCATCTGTAATGTGCGAGTCAGTGGCTTGGTTTCTTTCTCTGAAAATTCTAGCTTATTCAGATTTTCAATTAGGCATTTACTTACTAAAGCATTGATTATTGGTATTATTGTAAATTTATTACCTGGATATAGAAGTTAGAGGTTTCGAAACAGTTGTGCATAGGAGTCCTAGCAGTCGACTATAATATGTGTATATATATATATATATATATATATATATATATATATATATATATATATATTTCCGATTTCGATTGTGGAAGACATGTTCCTTGGTGCTCCTACAATAACCAAGAGAAATTTCCTAAATCAACGGGAAAATGAATCAAAAGCAGCCAAAAATCGTACTACTACATATATATAAAATTCAAATTACGATGAACGTAAACAAACAAACGAAGTTTGCTTTCGAAGCTTTGAGATGTCTTAGAAAGTTAAAGAAGTGATTTTAAATTCTCAAACCAGGATAATACTAATAATATAGACTGAACAAGATAAGCTACCCCTAATTTTGCAAAAAAAGGTGTTGGGGGTCGGCTATGAGACTCGAACTCACACCTCCGCGTTTACGCGTCGCGGTGCTCTGAACCATTAAGCTAAACCGCTCACACCACAAATTCTTCCGCAAATGTAAGATGTATAGAAATCTCGCTTTATGAGACGCTATCGTACGTTAAATTCAAATTACGATGAACGTAAACAAACAAATGAAGTTTACTTTCGAAGCTTTGAGATGTCTTAGAAAGTTAAAGAAGTGATTTTAAATTCTCAAATGCAGGATAATGCTAATAATATAGCCTGAACAGGATAAGCTACCCTTAATTTTGCAGTAAAAGGTGTTTGGGGCCGGCTATGTGAGTCGAACTCATACCTCCGTGATTACACGTCGAGGTACTCTGAACCATTAAGTTAAACCGCTCACACAACAAATTCTTCCAGAAATTCTATGTTCAGATATTGTCTAAAATGTTTCATATAATAATAGTTTTAACAAATTAGTAGCTTGTTGGTAGGGTGTAGATCTTTTAGTTATACGTCGAACAAAATGCACTTCAAAATTATCTGAGATATATGTTCGAGATATAGTTGTTGTAATTAGTTTCATTCTCTCAAGAAGGCACTTTATTGAAAAGATACAGAGAGGAATTAAGATGAATTGGATGATGCTTTTCCGAAGGTATGAGTACCGGTATAACTGCATATTCATTTGCTTTCGAACACGAACGTATATCTCAGATAATTTTGAAGGCAAATGAATATGCAGTTATACCGGTACTCGTACCTTCGGAAAAGAATCATCCAATTCATCTTAATTCCTCTCTGTATCTTTTCAATAAAGTGCCTTCTTGAGAGAGAATGAAACTAATTACAACGACTATATCTAGTTTAACGAGTGAACGGTAATGCCATTTTAAGGCCACCAAACTCTATCAGCTAATTTTATGTCATTAGCTGTTAATACCGCTATCTAAACTTTAGTTTATGAGATGCTATTGACAGTTAATAACCAATAAATGTAATCTTATCGGTTTCTTTCAAACGTGTAAACTTCAAGCGAAGTGATTAAATCAACTGTGTTCGAAAATTGTGTAGAATCGTTGTGAAACCACACACACATAAATATATACAATTGCATATATATGTTACAATATATGCATGTATACTTAACTGTGTGTATATTGAAGTGTGTTTGCATACCTGTGCATATATGTGTCTATGTGTGAGAAGCTCTGGGACAAATTTCAATAATACAAAGAATCGCGATGCTGTTCTAATTAATGCTTCTTTTATATAATGGCAGAATGCTTTGTAATCTTGATTAGGGGATGATGCTAAGTAACGATGTGTCAGGGGTCTCTCTGACGTCTCTACTTTTCGCATATGAATAGCAGGAAAGGAATATATTTACATTTATATTTTATCCTTTGTGAGACGGTGTAAAAATAAAAATAATATTTCGTTCTATTCTTATTCATTCTGTTTTATTCATAAATGAATATTGTCTAATTAAAAGCCGTTAAAAGTGCAAATATGCAAAACACTCTTTTCAGAACGGCAGTAAGCCAAATTGCAATTGTCTTAGATAGCAGCTTAATGGTCTGGGCTATTGCTTCGGAAACCCACCTTCACCTTAACTGACGATCGTTCAACAAAGCCTGAAACTCACTTTCAGAAGACTACGTCCTTTCTTCTTTTCCCTCGTCAATTGGCAAAGCAAAATTATTTTCATCAACAGCGAGGTTTTTTTATAATTTATGTTAGTTTCCTGATTTATGATGTGTTTCGTATATATGTGCGCGCGTGTGTGCATATGAGTTTGTGTATATATGTATATATATATATATATATATATATATATGTGTGTGTGTGTGTGTGTGTTGTGTGTGTGTGTGTGTGCGTGTGTGTGTGTGTATCTTTTATCTTTTAACTTTTACTTGTTGCAGTCACTTCACTGCGGTCATGTTGTGGCACCGCCTTGAAGGATTTTAGTCGAACTAATTGACTCCAGGACTTATTCTTTGTAAGCGTAGTACTTACTTATTCTTCTAGTCTCTTTTGCCGATCTGCTATGTTACGGGGGTGTGAACACACCAACAACAATTGTCAAGCGATGGTGCGGGGATAAACACACAGACACACAAATACATACAAACATACATACACACACACACACATATATATATATATATATATATATATATATATATATATATATATATATATATATATATATATATATATATATATATATATATATATATATATATATATATATATATATCCTAGACTACCATATATATATATATATATATATATATCCTAGACTACCATATATATATATATATATATCCTAGACTACTATATATCCTATATATCCGATATATATATATCCTAGACTACCTGTGACCCGTTGGGTCAAAGGGAAAGTCTACATTTCCCAGGAACGGAGTTTTGTTTCGTTGGTTTTCTTCTTTTCTGGGTTATTTCGCATACTATCCACGAATGTGATGTCGAAATCACACATAAGCAGTTCTTTCCCTAGAAAAGGAAAGATTTGGCTGCTATTTCTTGCATATCTTGCTACCACGTAACAGGTATTTCGGGTCCTTTAACGCAAATAGCTGTTGCATGGTAGCAACACGTGCTAGAAATAGCTGCCAAATCTTTGGAGGTAAGATACATTGAATGCTCCCAAAAGAAACCTAGTGGGGGGGAAAAATCTCAAACCGAGGTTACGAACGGGTCTTTTACGAAATATTTACCATAGAATAAGAAACATAAACTGAGCCTATGTAATCACATGGGAACATGTAGTAATGAATTACTTGAAAAAATAAGTCATAATGGCTTACCGCGTGGTTGGTGGAAGTAATTGGAGAATATGCTTTGATACTCAAGTCCATGCAGGAAATTGCTTGTTGGTAAAGTATTTTAGTGGAGGATCTCCACTTTGGAGACGTTATGTCAAGAAATATGATTTAATAAAATAAGATGACAATTGTACGTTAATAAGGGAATGTCAATAAAAAACGTAAATAGTATCAATATCTTAGCAAATATTAAGGAATATATACAATGAACTGAGATGACACTTATATTAACAATTAATGTTAATAAAAACATGAATTAATGGCAATATTTTAAAAGGACTGAAAACATGAATTAATGGCAATATTTTAAAAGGACTGAAAACGTTTAAAGGATTAATGGCGCTGGTTGTAAGGCAGACAATCAATTTCTGAAAGTTATTGCGCAAAGAGTTACCTCAATTCTTCACGTGACCCAGGAAAGGGTTTCTACTCCCAGTGAACATTTTTAAGAGTTTAAAACTATCTCTGGAACATATGTAATGTATATTCCCAGTTTGGAGAAAATCAGTTATGAACTTCAGAAGTTAAGCGGGTTTACACACACACACACACACACACACATATATATATATATATATCCTAGACTACCATATATATATATATATATCCTAGACTACTATATATCCTATATATCCGATATATATATATCCTAGACTACCTGTGACCCGTTGGGTCAAAGGGAAAGTCTACATTTCCCAGGAACGGAGTTTTGTTTCGTTGGTTTTCTTCTTTTCTGGGTTATTTCGCATACTATCCACGAATGTGATGTCGAAATCACACATAAGCAGTTCTTTCCCTAGAAAAGGAAAGATTTGGCTGCTATTTCTTGCATATCTTGCTACCACGTAACAGGTATTTCGGGTCCTTTAACGCAAATAGCTGTTGCATGGTAGCAACACGTGCTAGAAATAGCTGCCAAATCTTTGGAGGTAAGATACATTGAATGCTCCCAAAAGAAACCTAGTGGGGGGGAAAAATCTCAAACCGAGGTTACGAACGGGTCTTTTACGAAATATTTACCATAGAATAAGAAACATAAACTGAGCCTATGTAATCACATGGGAACATGTAGTAATGAATTACTTGAAAAAATAAGTCATAATGGCTTACCGCGTGGTTGGTGGAAGTAATTGGAGAATATGCTTTGATACTCAAGTCCATGCAGGAAATTGCTTGTTGGTAAAGTATTTTAGTGGAGGATCTCCACTTTGAAGACGTTATGTCAAGAAATATGATTTAATAAAATAAGATGACAATTGTACGTTAATAAGGGAATGTCAATAAAAAACGTAAATAGTATCAATATCTTAGCAAATATTAAGGAATATATACAATGAACTGAGATGACACTTATATTAACAATTAATGTTAATAAAAACATGAATTAATGGCAATATTTTAAAAGGACTGAAAACATGAATTAATGGCAATATTTTAAAAGGACTGAAAACGTTTAAAGGATTAATGGCGCTGGTTGTAAGGCAGACAATCAATTTCTGAAAGTTATTGCGCAAAGAGTTACCTCAATTCTTCACGTGACCCAGGAAAGGGTTTCTACTCCCAGAGGATCCCTTACTCATTATGTGAACATTTTTTAAGAGTTTAAAACTATCTCTGGAACATATGTAATGTATATTCCCAGTTTGGAGAAAATCAGTTATGAACTTCAGAAGTTAAGCGGGTTTACACACACACAAACACACACACAATCTGAATTTAATATGTTGTGTGTGCTTGTGTGTGTGTGCGAATTGTATTTCATCCTTTAATTTGGAGGGTTCCAAGGAGTAATTTGTAACAAATATTCATCATATTTTGCTGGTGGCTTACTGGCCTAAGATTTTTTCGCGAATATGAAAATATTACATGAATATGGTGTGTTATGAGAATTTATGGAAAGACATCACATAGAAACTCAACAAATTTGCTAAAAAAGAAGGGAAGATGTTACAATTTGAAATAATTTTAATACATACATGCATAGTATCGTTTCCAACAGCGATATTAACATGTAAATACATGGTAGAATAATTAAAATTAACTTGATTAAATTAAATTAATTACATATCACTGTTCTCCTCAGTGCAAGAAATATACAACAAAAAATTATAATTATTACATATGACTTGATGAAGAAATAGCAGATAACAAATTCGGATATACATATTTTATCCTTATGAAAAGTTGAGAGCATACTAAAGAATGTGAGTCTAGTTGTGCATAAACTAAAACTGATGCAGCTAACAGTTATTTGAAAATATGAGTGAAAATGTTTCAGAGAAGTCCCCTCTATAGAAGAGTAAGTAGATAAGTAATTCAAACTCCAAATAAGTCATTTATCATCGAAAGCTTAATAGAGGTGTCCAATGGATAGACATAATTATGTTTGAATTAGGATATGACTTGACAGTTATAAGTAATATTAGGTATGGTGTGTATTTAACTTTCATTTTGTGAGAATGAAATTAAACTAGTGAATGTAGTTATATAGTAGACTGCTAGAATGCAACGAGAATAAGTAGAAATACTTCAAGAGCTACATATAATGAAACTTTGTAAGTGTAAGAACATATACAATTGTGGGTATTACATATAAGGTAAAATAAGGAAAAATAGGAAAATTAATTGTCAATATTACAGAATTAAGATAGTTAATACTTCCTGTCGCTAAAAATATTTTTAAAAAACGTTCAGAGGTATAATAGATATTGTAAGACTGATAATTAACAATGTAGGGAAGATAATAAAGATAGGACAAGGTAGTAAAAACCAAGAGAACAGTGATATGTAATTAATTTAATTTAATCATATTGATTTTAATTATTCTACCTTGTATTTACATGCTAATATCGCTGCTTGAAACGATCGTATGCTTGTATTACAATTTTAACATCTCTTCTCCCTTTTTAACAAATTTCTAGGGGATACATTTCCATAAATTCTCATAACACACCATATATATATATATATATATATATATATATATATATGCATACATACAAATATATTATACATTATATACACATATTTATATTATACATTATATATTATGACTAAGTGAAAACACGAAATAAAAGGCACTCAATATATTTAGTAAGATTTATTGTTTAAAACTGATTTGATTCACCTCCCTACGACTTGAAGCTTGGCAAGCTTCTTACAGAATCCTAGCTTGTTGAGGCTCCGACTAACGAAGGCGAAGATGGCTACCGGACGCTGGGCTGCTCTTGGGCAACGCCGGTCACGTGGTTTTGTTAGAAATGAAATCCAAATGCATTTGATAGTAGTATTTCTTGGACAGGTGTCGTTACTTAGGAAACTACTGGCCGCTTGGTGTTTGGCCGGCTTCTATAAGAACTTCAAGGCCGGAAACATGACGGGCGAAATTATGTGTTTGTACCAGATGTATGAGTGTGTGGATGTGGTTGCTTGATACCTATCCGTTTGTATTAGCTATACCTGTGTATACGGGAAGGTGCACGTGTTTAACGTGGCGCGTGGATGAGGGTGGATGGCATCAGCTCGTTGATGAGTGAGTGTTTGATTGAGTGTGCGTGTGTATGAGTATGGATGCGTATCATCAGGGTGGGAGTATTTGCTAAAGGAACTCCGAGTAGTGGAGGATGTGAAGTTTAATTCTCATTCAACTACACATAAACCAAATTCGTCCTCAAATAGATCTAAACAGATCATATATTGATGATTCATCACAAATATGCGCACCTTTGTGTCAACAATATAACGGTCATTTTTATAACATGTAATTAACAAAATATCACATACCTCAAACGAATTTTTTGATCCCCAGATTTCAACTTCAGAGACACGTCTACAATTAACGACATTATGAAAGATGATATACTATTCATTGTCTAGATTCAATCTGAGTATCTGGAACAGACGGTCACCCAACCATATTGTTAAATAGGTGCTAAAAATCTCTGTGTGTATATAATAATACACATACACATACACATACACAAATATATGTATACATATATATCTATGTAATTATGTATTTGTATGTATACAGTGGGTAGGTGACAGCAAAATAAGCTCAGACATAATACACCATGCCCACATACATAGTGCATATAAATATACATACATAGATACATAAACACACACACACACACACATTTATATATATATATATGCACAGGCACTCATATATATCTACGCTTGTAGAATGTGATAATATGCTGATGTTTCTACAGTGTCTGTATACGTATAGATGATACAATCTTTATACACATCAATGTCCACAAATGCGACACATCAAACAAAATTCTAAAGGCGAACAAATATTTAGATTTAATCAAACGATGTTGTTCATTAGGCATAATATCGACCATCTAATATGAGAACAAATTTAATTAGTGATGCTATCTTTGAATATTAAAACACCGTAATCAATGAAGCTGCTTGGACTTAATTTCAAAGAAGCTTACCAGTAACTCTAGGGACAAATATGATAACATTTCTTTATGTTCGAACCCTTGTCGTCCTTGATCAAAAGTATTTCTAATTGGCTATCACACTTTTCTTTATGCTTCGTTTACCGTAACCACTGTATCCTTTGGTAATTGAGCAGGGTGGATTTTGAGCTTATTTTCCCTATTATTTATTGTAGTTCAAATAAAGATGTAGGGTTTCCCCTCTGTGGAAATTTTCAAACTTTGCTGTCTTGCATAGTTTGAACTAATTGTACGAATTCTCTTTTAAAACAGACTACATCAATGTGAATATTGGACCTCCTACACGCAATTGAAATAAAAACAGCTAAAATAATTATTTAAATTATTTAGACATTAATACTTAAGCACACATACACAATGACACGTGTGTATGTATATGTGTGTATGTATATGTGTGTATGTATATGTGTGCGTGTATGTGTGTGTGTAGGTATGCACGTTTATAGTTGCACATTTATGAACGTATGTATGTATACATTTGTACATATATGTACCTATGTAGTATGTATATATCTATACATACAGAAAAATATATTTTATGGATTATTAGAATCAACATAGTGTTGAACAAACTGCGCTGTATTTGAAACTTTCGCAGTCGATTAAATAAATATAACTCGATTATCGAGTTGATTTCATCGAATATTTTCATCCGAATTCCTCCGCCGATAAGTATGTGACATTGTCCCTAAGTCAGAAATCATTAAATGCAGTTTATAGTCTAGTAATAAGATTGTGAAGAGATAGGCAATTAAAACTGTCAACAACTATAATTTAAGTACCAAAGCAAAAAACTCTGGCTTTATTCTGTTCTTAAATTTCTGATCTCAGTTGCCTCTGTACCTTTCATTTTATTGTGAATTAATTATTGAGACTAGACGCTTTCATGCTAAATATATCTTAGTTCCATTAGTTTTTCCTTCAGACTGTTCAGATTTGATAGTATGGTACGTGCACTTTTAGCTAGATTTGATGTTCTAACTTGAAGTTCATCCCATGATATGAATATAGAGCCTTATAATGTATATATTTAATATATAATAGATTAAAATTTGCCACTTTTAAAACGCGACCCCACAAAATGAGGAGAGTATCTGAATATTAAAAAGAAGGCAACGGCCTTGGCAAAACCGCTAGCACGCCGCGCAAAATGCTTAGCATCATGTCATCTGTCTTTATGCTCTGAGTTTAAATTCGGCCGGTGTTGACTTTCCATCATTTCTGGCGTCAATGTAATATACAAACCTGCTCTCATGAATTCTTGGCCTTGTGCTAAAATGTGAAACCAATATTACAATATTAAAGGTTAATTAAAATCAACAACATTCGAAATAATAATAATAAGTCTGAACTTACTAATAAATATCCAGTTACTTACAAACATTACATCGAACTTTAGATATTTAGTCGACGACGACAACGTCAACGAGAAACTTTTCTGAACGAGCATTTAGATCGGTGTTCACGAAATCGGCAGCTGGATTTTGATCTATTCCTATTATGGTAATGAATGAAAACAAAAAAGAAAGCATAACAGTAGAACAAGAAAGAATTTAGAAAATAATACGAGGTGGTGTTGAAAAATTCTTGGCTTTGGGTAAAAGAAAATACAGGAGGATCAGTTAATCAACCGTCCACTTTTTAAATATACTTCTTTCTCAACTTTTCTCCCCTTTTCTCCCCTATTATTATTATTATTATTATTATTATTATTATTATTATTATTATTATTATTATTATCAGTAGTAGTAGTAGTAGTAGTAGTAGTAGTGGTGGTGGTGGTGGTGGTGGTAGTAGTAGTAGTAGTAGTAGTACTACTACTACTACTACCACCACCACCACCACTACTACTACTACTACTACTACTACTAATAATAATAATAATAATAATAATCGTTTGAAATTCTTGAGTGACTCAAAGGCCGAGAGTTTCGTTTATTGGCATTTTATATTTTGCTGTTTCGTCCAAAAATTGGCCCAGGTCATGTTCAACTTTATAGTACCACATATATAGCTGCAATTTCTACATGTTGAGCAATTATACAGAAAAGTTATTGTTAGACAGATTTATAAAATCATACATGTGGACGATTATCTTGAATGACGTATCTATATACGCATTTGTAGCCTATTATTAAAGAACAATATTAATTAACGTCATTATCACAGTGGTCCCTTTCTCTTGTAATGCAATAAAATATATGCTGAAGTATTGAATTCCATTAATTAAGTAAAATTGCTGTGGTAGAGTATCAAATATTTTGTTATTCAGAAGCTTGTTCTTATCTTTACATAATTTGACTTTTACGATTTACGGTCGGAAGTAAACAGTGTGTTTCTATGGAGATAACGATTTATAGTGAGAAAAGAAGTGACTTAGAGCAATTTGTAATGGTTAATATTTAATGATGACTGGGCAATTATGTAACATCTGTTCATTTAGGTATAGCTGTTGATCGCATGCGTGTAAGTACTGTAGCGTATATTGTATTATTTAGGGTGCGTGGACACATCATTTGGTCGAAGTGGTTGATATATTGCCAGCTAGGAGAAGTACGTTCGCATAATACATTATTAACTATGTTGCAGTTATATATTACATTTAGAACATATGTTGGAGAGTCGATTATTCCATGTATCTCATTTAGTGCCACGTTTCAATCATGTGAGACTTTTCCATATGCTTCCAAGCTACAGCTATTTCAGTTTCTTAATCATATTTTAACTGTAGGACAGTGGTTATCTTAACGAGTTATATCTACTTGTTACCAGAAGACACACGTCTACACCAACGAACGATCCTAAACCAATTATTAATTATCCCACCCGTTAGGGATCGACGCTAGATGGGTCGAAACAATTGTAGCGAAAAATAACGATTCTTGTATCTTCCATCCTCCATCTCTCTCATTAACCAAATATATGTGTGTGTATGTGCGTGAGCGTGTGCGTATGTGTGTGCATACACTTATATATGTGTATATATATATATGCATACATACATATGTATGTATATATATATACATATATACATAATATCTATATATATATATTCACACACACACACACATATAGCTTTTTAGATCGTATTTCTAACAAAGTCGGTGTTTCTTAACACCCTAGTTATATTTAGTGACAACTATAATCCCCCTTTTTGGTGAAACATTGCAGCCTACTGTTTATATTAATTTTATGTATACACATTATCATATCGCTAATTCATCCATCAATTTGAATGGCGAAAACTTATATACTAATTGGGAAGCAAGCCGAAGAAAGCTGAGATCGAGCGGGCTTAACTGATGAGGTAAAGGAAATTGCCGAAACTGCTGTCAGTATCAAGAATTCTCGGTGGGTATTTTTGGACGATTCAGGTCCCTATTAGTGCATATGTTTTCATTCATGTGCGTTAACTACCGCATTAAAGCATTTTAGCACATATTTCTAGCAATGTAGATGTTTCTTAACACCCTAGTCACATATAATTACAATTGTATATACAGACATACATACATTCATACATACATACATACATACATACATACATACATACATACAT
Organism: Octopus sinensis; assembly: GCF_006345805.1. Classification (NCBI taxonomy): domain Eukaryota; kingdom Metazoa; phylum Mollusca; class Cephalopoda; order Octopoda; family Octopodidae; genus Octopus; species Octopus sinensis. Next base: position 26,294,685 of record NC_043002.1, on the reverse strand, counting down.
ACATACATACATACATACATACATACATACATACAGGAGTGGCTGTGGGGTAACAAACTTGCTTCCCAACCACATGACTCCGGGTTCAGTCCATTGCGTGGCACCTTGCGCAAGTGTCTTCTACTATAGCCTCGGGCCGACCAAAGCCTTGTGAGATGATTTGGTAGAGGGACACTGAAAAAGGCTCATCGTATACATATATATGTAGATGTTGTGTGTCTGTGTTTGTCCTCCCACCTTCGCTTGACAACCGATGTTGGTGTGTTTATGTCCCCATAATCTAGCGGTTCAGCAAAAAAAAGTAACTGATAGAATAAGTAGCAGGCTTACAAATAATAAGTCCTAGGGTCGATTTGTTCGACTAAAGGAAGTGCTCCAGCATGACTGAAGCCAAATGTCTGAAACAAGTAAAAGAATAAAAGTAAAAAAGTAATACACACACACACAGAAATCGTTTTCCACACATATTCCATCTTCGAAATTGGCCCATAATGCATTATTCATTCCAAGGCTATAGTAAAAAAACACTTGTTCACGTCGCCGCAAAGTGGGAACGAAAGCCAAAACGGATAATTGTCATTTACCTATCTTTAATGAAGGAACTATGATTTTTGTATCCCATATCAATCGTGAATGGACTGACATAAGATTCATAACTCCAGGCCATATCCTTTCCATTACTTTCGAAGTAATGCGTACATTGGAATACATTGCAATTTGACCGTGTTCCTTCATTCTGCCCCTCCGCATTAAGCCGTCGAAGAGCAGCACACCGGAATGTGTTTGACTTGACAGGGTAAATATATATGTTAGGTTAGTGTGCAATTTAGACGCACGCCACACTAGACCTTATTTTCTTTATTGTATGAACAGTGAATCCTCGTTTAACCGTATCAATAGGTGTATGATGTTTTATTCAGGGAATTGTGGAGTGGCCTTGTTCGAAGTTTGAACATTGTGCAGGCATTTAATATTGGAAAATATGCACTGTATTGATAACGTTAAACAGTAATAGTAGCACTATATAATACAGCTATAACATATATACACACACGCACATACATATATATATACTTCACTAATTTGAATTACCTTGATCATGTGTTGACATAAATTTTCGTACATATTAATTTTGATATTACGTATATATATAAGTATATATGAATACAAATTTGTATATGTATGTACATCTTAATGCAATTGAAAGAATTTTGGGATTTTTAAGGTGTGATCTAAAATGAAGAAAGGATTTTCTTCGTACACATTTCTGATTGTTGATAATACTCTGAATTTCTTAAAATTCTGCTTAAGGATTTTGGGATTTACCTGCTATACATGAGGATATGTCTTGGATTTGTATTCTACATACATTTACTGGAAACTACATGTTGAAAGTTTAACCTTTTTCATTTATACTGAGTGCTTACTTGATATCAGTCAGGATTTTTTAATCGCATTTTTGCTTACATATATATATATATATATATATATATATATATATATATATTATATATATATATATATATATATTATATATATATATATTCACACACACAGACACATACTCACACACATAAATACATCAGACGCTAACTTCCAATTTCCAATTACTGGTTCAAAGATATAGTCTTATTACTCACCCTCGCAACCATGGTGTAAATTATAGGACTGATAGATGCCGAACTGAAATATGAACAAAATTGTTGTTCCTACATATACATCGTAAATACTAAACAAAAAGTAACTATAGAAAATTTTGGCAACTTTATTCAGACTTCGTCTTCTTTTCGGAGAATGTGTCATTAAATTTGCAAGTAACTTATGATCAAATTATATCACGATGCTGCAAGAACAGAATTAATAATAAAATGAAGTTAGAGTTAATAAGATGGATTAACTTACACATATAAGTGGCCACCAAGGATATGAAATTTTGATTATAGGGGAGTGTCACATCTAATAAGCAACCGTAAGTTTTAAATACACAAGAAGTAATATACCAAGAAGTAAATGAAAAGAGAAAGGGGGTAAATAAATTCAAATAATAGAACTGACGGACTGCTTATCTTGAGGGAATGCAAATATCTAGTAAATGACTTAGAAAGGTTTTAAAAACGAATAATAAATTGAATGCGTACTATAGAAATGACATCTCCTTTCTATCCTTGTCCCCATATTACTCACCTTTTGTCGCTCTCCCCTTATCCTGTCATCCGTCAAGTGCATGTGATTCAACTAGTTGTGTAGTATGCAGTGATGTTTCAGAAATAAACTATTACCCTACTACATGAGGGGTGAGAAACAAATTGGTATTCCCATTACGATCCATGAATATGTTATCGTGTGACTTTAATATAATGAAATTTACCATCTTTGTTGGGTGCGCAGCGTTCACATTGAACACTTAGAGTATATAGCATTACAGATTTGATATTTAATGATGGCAGCGAATAACAGTCTTGGAATTCGAACACTTGAGTCAAAATTTGTCTGTTCTATCTTACATGAAAAGTGACGCGAACACAGCTTAATAAATGACCACTATATATAGACATGCACACATTCATATATTCACGCATATGCGTGGATATACGTACATGTACATATTTATATGTGCATGCATGTGTGTGTGTGTGTTCATTTATGTTTGTGTACCTATATTGACAGTGAATTAATAAAAAACCTTCGGCCAAGAAGTATAACAGTGTACTATTTAGTTATGTCTGAGTTATATTCCTTTTCCCCCTGACGACTACTTGCTTGTTATTTCGTATTAGATTCATGACATCAGTCAAATTACCAGGTTTTGTATCATGCAATTGACCAAAAATCCTGAAAAATTTATGCCCCAGCATGGCCACGGTCCAGTGACTGAAACCAATTGACAATAATAAAAATAATAAGATATGAAATAATACAAGCAGAATTTCCGCAAGAAGAAATCATTGGAAACTTTTAAGTAAAAGCACTAGCTTCTCCAGTTAGTGAGTGTAAAGTGTAAACTTAATAAACCTTAGACGTATTGCCGTTATTCCTGTCTTTTGTTCTTAACAGCTACTCTAATATCTGCTATAATGGCATTTAAAACTTAGCGTCAATGGACACAGCATTAGATATCGTTTATTTCGTGAAATATTAACGTAATCTTCATATCTCTAATTGTTTTGCGGAGAGGACAGTTCTTATTTATCTGGGATTAACCAGATAACAGTCATACATTACTAGATCCGACATAACATTAGAAATATCTTTTTCTTTTCCTAACTTACTATTCAGTGCAATGGTGTCTTGTGTTCAAAAAGACAAAACGAGATTCCTGAATCTATTTTCTGAACGTAACTAATGATTAATGACATGTTAGTGTGATATCTTACCCACTATATTTCTTCTGAGGAATATTCCTCCAGTGTATCAATTTACTAGAAATAGCAACCAATCTCACAAATTTCGACCACAATATTCCTTCAGAAAATTTACTTATTTCAGCCACTTAGATGTCAACTGACCTGCTAGAAATAACAGCCAAGTTCTCAAGTTTTTTACTTACAGTTAATGAGTTGTTAGTATTTAGTAATGAACGAATTATCAGTTCGATATCTCAGTCACTAATTTTCTTCTGAAAATTTACTTCATCCTGCTATCTGGTTGTCGATCGATCTACTGAAGTATCAGTTTATCTTACAAGCTTTTGACTAATTGCTAATGAGTCATTAATATGTAATGATTAATGAGTCGTAAATTTGATATCTGGACCGCTACTTTGTTTCTGAAAATTTACTTTAGGACACTTGGTGGTCGATAATGTTCGATCGACTTACTAGAAACAGCAGCTAATCTCATCATATTTGGACTTTTTTCTTCGTGTCACCATTGTTTCTCAGAAGGCATTAGCGAGAAGGGTTTCCCGGCGAAGATCCACAACTGAAGAGCCCTTAAGTCCTGACGTCAATGACAACGCCTGGGAAGCGTGCCATAATAGAACCTAAAGGCGGATATCGGTCACAGTAAAAAACAATACTTAAATCAACAAAATTATGAGTGTATATCGATCTACATAAAAACCCCAAAATTGTATATAAAAAATAATATATAAAATCCTGGTGCTAATTTTGAACATGAATTGATTAATACAATTGGGCGTTTTAAGTCCTACTTTATCTTTGAAATCATGCGATCGATATTGAATGAAAGACGAGTGAAAACTTTGATTTTGGTCAAATCCGTGGCTATAGCATTGTCGTATTTTTGATAGTAGTAGGCCTTAGCTGATATTTCTATCAAGCAAGTGACTACGTAGACGTCCCGATAATGCTTCTAGTAAAAATTAAATGAATTCAATTTTGCAAATAGATATTGATCTTTTAATTAAGAACAGATGCTGCAAATACGAAAAGTGGTTGGAGCAGAAAGCAAGTCAGCACATCTGTGTGTATGTGTGTGTGTGTGTGTGTGTGTGAGTATGTGTGTGTGTGTGTGTGTGTGTGTGTGTGTGTGTGTGTGTGTGTGTGTGTGTGTGTGTGTGTGTGTGAGTGAGTGAGTGTGTGTGTGTGTGTCTGTGTGTGTATGACAATGCTTCTATGCAATCTGAATCCTCTCTCACACTCTTGAGACAAGTATGAAATATATGCGTGTCTGCAAACTCTTCAATAAAGGTATGATGAATATCGCAACTATATTTAAATATTTTCAAGGTAGAAAATACTACGAAAAGTATCTTATTGTGATTTAATGCCTTTTCCTTTTACAGAGTAAGCAGTATTGGAGCTCACCAATTTTCTTAAATTCGTAAAATATAGAATACGTTGGCAATCAATAAGGTCACATGATTGGCCGTTACCTATTCACCATGCGTATATGAAATTAAGAAGACATGACATTGTAACTTGTTAGTTTGTAGGAAAAAAGTTTAAACGCAATAGTACAAAATTATGTGACTGTTGAAAATTGTATTGCTCCAAAATCCAGCAATATTTGTGTTTCTATGCAGAACTATTGAAAGCCTGTTGTGTGGTTATTCATGAACAAACTCCAAACAGGAGTCAATCTTTGGGCCTTCAGGAAAAAAAACATGTGTTAATATTGTGGGCCTCAGAAAGTAAAGAAACAATAAAGACATAAATGTCGGTTCGATGAAAATAACCCCAAAATATCTAACACCTAAACATCAAGTATGACAGAAATCACTCATACCTAATTTAAGGAGAAAGACAAATTTTGACTTCAGATGAATTATTGAAGCACCATAGATCAGTGTTACATAGAGAAAACCGATAGGGATGACGCAACGAAATACCATATTGTTGAAGAAGCTGATAATGTTTACATAGAAATCAAAATTACCATTAAACATATCAATCCAAGAAATTCTCCGGAAAATGATTGGCATAGTACTTGAGGTTATTAAACAAGGTATCGATGTTGTATTGATAGTAGACCGCACTAATTTTTGATATGTGGTATAGTTCACCAGTTCAGCTAAATTAGAAACATGCAATATTGAATTCACTGTGTAAAGGGAAATATATGTAACCAAACTGATAATTTACATGGGATTTCCTCATTTGTAACTCGTGTTAAGCTATTTGCAAGCCATTCATTGAAATTCTACAGACAAACAAATCATCCACCATTGTAGATTTTAAGTAGAACACTAGGACCAGGGGTTCCACATCGGCTCCTTAGCCACAAAGCTTTTACGAAGACATGATATGCTGCCTGTCATCATTGTCAGAGTGACATAGGATTTTCAATTAAATTTCATTAGGAAATTGCCCATCTTTCCCGCTGCAGGACATTGTCTTATGTTATTAACTTATGAACAGTCTTCAAAATTTGTATGGTAATCGAGCACTGGACACGAATATAAATCAAATATTTATATATAATTAAATGCGGAGAGCTAACTGTCATCCGCGAACAAAATTTGTTTTATAACATGTACAACGCTTTCCCTAATTTTTAGGTGCCTATAACTTTGCAGCAGATGCAAACACCATCTTGACTCTCGACATTTTGACCGAGCGGCACATTCAGCATATGTATAACTGAAAGTAGAGATAGCAGCAGTAGCGGCAATCTTTTGGAACGTGATTTCAACTAAGCAATGTGAAGTAGAGTGCCTTGTTCAACAACACAATGCATTACCCGGCGCAGATATCGATCCTAAGTTTCCTATTCCTACATTTATTTCTAGACGCATGAGTGGCAATGTGGTAAGTAGTTGCTTACGAACCACAAGGTTTCGGGTTCAGTCCCACTGTGTGGAACCTTCTGCAAGTGTCTTCTACTATAGCCTCGGGCCGACCAAAACCTTGTCAGTGGATTTGGTAGACGGAAACTGAAAGAATCCCGTCGTATATATATATATATATGTATGTGTGTGTATATGTTTGTGTGTCTGTGTTTGTCCTCCCAACATCGCTTGACAACCGATGCTGGTGTGTTTACGTCCCGTAACTTAGGGTTCGGCAAAAGAGACCGATAGAATAAGTACTAGGCTTGCAAAGAATAAGTCCTGAAGTCGATTTGCTCGACTAAAGGCGGTGCTCGAGCATGGCCACAGTAAAAAAAATGACTGAATTATATTATATATATACAATACATACATATAAACATAGTCACATATATTATACAGAAAAGCTTGTATACATGTGTATATACAGTTGAATATGTTTCAGCATGTTTGTTTTTTCACGTGGGTGTAGTGTAGTTGTGCACGTGCGTGGATGCGCATCTATTAATCTAATAGCTACCATTTTCCACATTAATTCGTCATTTATCATAATTAATACTGACACAAAACTTCGTGGCAGCTGTTAGTTGACCATTAACAAGAATATTTTTGCATAATTTAAATATAAGTCACTTGTGTCAAAAACGCTATGGCCAAGTATTTGTTTATATGCTGTCTAAATATCAATTAGTTACAGCTGTATGGAATTGCGTAAGATCTTCTACAGAAAACATCTACTGGATGAAAACTTCTCACAGTAGTTTCCAATGTAAATGCTGTTATTTTTGTTGTTAAATCTCCCGTCAAACCTTACAGTATGGTCGAAGTTGTTCTATCCACGACCATTTCGTTAACTGGTGGCTACCTAAAACGATGCTATCAAGTATGTCCTTGTGTTTTTTTTTCTGAAATGGCATGCATGTTTGGAGAGCATTTTAGCCCTTATTTTTAAAAAAATCCCGTGATTTCGAAGTGCATAACTCGTTAATTTTTTCTTTGGTAAAGATTTTGAAACTTACTGTTGGGAAAATTATATATCCCTTTTGTTGAAATCAGATGCTCTCAAAATGTAATTCATAAAAAAGAGATAATATGCACACAAATCTATCCAATCTACTTTCTTCATTTGGTGGCGGCTTCATTAAATTCAATCGTACGACGCCATGAACTAGTGAAATGTAGCCTGTTTCTCAACCATCACTAATAAGATAATAATTCGTATGTTGATTTTTGTGATTCGAAAAGTGCAGCAAATGAACAATTTAGTTTTGGAAAATAATTTCTAATCGCTAAACGATATCTTCCTACGTAAATTGCTGTCCGCTGAGAATCTCTTTCTTTCAAAATTATGTGTAAATTGTTATTATTCTGTTGAAAATGAAATCAAAGTCTAAACAATAAGAAAGTAATATTGTTTTCTACACGTAACTTCAATAAATCATGATTTTGATGCATGTTTCATTATTACAGAACTGATTTGATGCAAACTTATGAATATAGAATTTCAGATTGAACAACACCATACAGTTAATTTTTGGTCATAGGCATTTTCGAGTAAAAGCAATTCTAACACATGCATATTTTTACATTCAGCATAAATATAATTTGTGACAAGAACTTTAAATTATTTACATACACACGCGCGCACACACAAGCACAGACACTCATGAACGTGTTTGCGTATGTGTTTGTCAATGTAAATACATATAAATACATATATATAAATATATATATATATATATATATATATATATATGAATATACATGCACACATATTTATATATATATATATATATATAATATATATATATATATATATATATATATATGAGCATGTGCTATGCATGGGTGTGCGTCTTCACAAGAAGACATTAGTATGATCAATATTTTAACCTTTTCTATTGTTGGTTATTTTTAGTGTTTACCTGCCTTTTACAGGTGTAGATTTGGCTTGGCATCCATTAGCATATTTACATATAGGTTAGCGGTGGACGAGGGAGCATCTACATTATATATACATATTAAGTAAAAAAGCAATATAGCAACGTTAATAATTTAATGCATTACTTGTACCGACATTTTTCCATAGTTTCGAATTTCTTTCTGATTGTATTCGTTACCTCATTGTTATTATTTTATGACGATGGAGTCTCTTCGGGCAACCATTTTATCAGGCAGCTTCCTGATTGAGTTAGTTATCTTCTTTGATAAACCAATAGCCGGAGGATACACCGAAGCAAGCAACAACTAAATGATTCATAATATATTACGATACAAAAGATATTACACACACACATATACATACATGCATATATACATACATACATACATACATACATACATACATACATACATACATACATAAACTTACTTGGAAATGGATGCGTGGGGTTCAATCATATAATATAAATAATATATATATATATATTTCTGTATCTCCTTATTCTTACCTTACTTTATCTTTATGTCCACTTTTTTATTTTTTTATTTTTTATACCTTCATTTTTTATTTTTTCGCTTCTTTATCTTTATTTGTATTTCCATGTTATTTTTCACGTCTACACTGTCACAATACAGCTCTATAACCTTAGACCCGACGCACGACATCCTTTGTATCTTTATATATTTATATACTTATTTTTTTAATATTTTTACTCTTTTATTACATTTTGCACTTACTATTATCCTGTATAATCATGTTTAGAATTATACATATACTTATACATATACTTTTTCCTCTTTGTGATCCCAACTTCATTAAAGATTCACCCCCTTCCACTTCTTCCCTCTTTATCTCAACATCCAACCTCCTCATCCTTTACCGAGTGAAAAAACGGTATGGACGTTTGTTTTGGTGTCTCGCTGTGCCGTATACGACTATGTGGGTTTGCATTCCCAACGAAACTCGTCTTTTTCCCAAACCTCTTCTCAAACCTGCTATAATGTAATATATGTCTTTGGTGTGGTAATTGTACGCGGCTGAAGAAGGCTATTGACATACATGTTAAATCAATTATGCATTGATATAAATTGTCCAATAAAGCCAGAAACATATGTACCGCTAAATCTTTTGCATCCTGTTTTTCTTTTGATAAATATATATATATATTATATATATATATATATATATATATATATATATATATGCAACCCTACATATATGTTCATACTTACATATATATGTATATATTTATGCATATATGGGTACAAGACGTCACGAAACCCAAACAACATGAAATACGAATACCGAGTATGCGAATACCGAGAGAAACAAATGGAAAACAAGACAAGTAACATAAAGAACGACCCTTCATCAGTTGTCGGTTGTTCATCTACTCCATATTTTGAGCAATTAACGACAATATGAGGTTTCGTAAAGCAGTTGCTCCCGCAAACCAAAATAAAATTTGAAATTTGCGGAAAGTCAAAGTTGGTAACAAAAACAGGACAGTGGAGACATACAACAAACCAAACGGAAACAAACATGGAGAGCCGTTAGGCCAGACGAGGTAAGGTATCGAACACTAAAGGAATATTCTTTGACAAGAGAAAAGATAAGAGAGGTGACATATAAGAATGCTTCTCGTCTGTGCGACCGACTGAAGGAAAATAAAGATGATCATGTGAGGAAAAAAAGATGGACGATGGTCACGTGTGAGCAACAAGAGTGAGTAAAGGACGAAGAAGGAGAGAGAGAGAGATAGAAAATGAAGGGGAGAAAAAAGAATTACAGGAAGGATAATGCGAGTGTGCGTGTGGAAATGAGTCATTGCTTATTTTATATTATATAATACTATATTCATAGTTTATATTATATATCATATTCATATTGTATTATACTATACTTTACTATATCATATTATAATTTACACACTGTCTTCATTGAGGTCGACAGCTATCGAATGGATTTTAAAATTATCTTGTCGCCTTCCGAAACTATTACCTTTTTTAGCCAAGTAGAGTGATGCTACCAGGAAATATGTGCATGATCGCTGCTCGCACTGTAATATGCCTAATGCCGTTCTCCATGCACAGTAGGATGCACTAATCAGTGCTCCTTATACAGCCGATATTAAGTGTACTACTCACTGAGGTTTATGTAATTCGTTACTATCAGCTTGGTCTTTCTCTCATTTAAACTTTCCATATTCGTAGAGCGATGATGACGATGAAGCCAAGTTTCTCAAACGCAAGCGTTATTAAGTTATCAATATATATTTGTATATAGCCGTGTGTGTGTATGTATGTGTGTATAGCTAGATAGATAAATAGACAGACGGATACATATATATATATATATATTATATATATATATATAATATATATATATATATAGATAGATAGATAGATAGATAGATAGATAGATAGATAGATAGATAGATAGATAGATAGATAGATAGATAGATAGATAGATAGATAGATAGATAGATAGATAGATAGATTCATTCATCGTCGCTGTACACTGTACAAATAGCTTGCAGCCAAATCAGACTGCTTTTGCTGTAGAGTGAAACAAAGAAAAAATTACTAGTTTCCCCTGCTTATTGCTTGCCCATCAGCCCTTTCAAACTATTGTACTCTAAAGGCAGAGACAGACATGTAGAAAGGAGGGGCGTGAAAATGCCATACAACTATTTACCAAAAAATGTCAGTTTTACACTATTAAAGTTGTCAATAGCCAGCGAAAATTAATATCAATAGGCGCAGATTATGAATGCACTGATATGCAAATAAACCCCAAGATTCCGAGGTCGATTCCAGGCAGTGACCTGGTAAATAATAATGGAGACATATAGAGAAACTCCATCAAAAATTAGCTCGTCTTTCAAACCATCTAATTTTCCTGTGGAGATGTAAAGACTCAAAGCTAATACCACCTGGCTTCAATATAATGATACCAGTGGATTCATATAAAGCTAGAAGAGTAATGGAAAGGGCAGGACGTGCCCTCGTCCGCGAGAGCATCCATTACAACCGTTGGAACAAACATCAACTAACTAACGAAATCAAAGAGATGTTATCTTCATTACTTAGAAAAATAACCAGAGATTATGATAGAAAGAGAATCCAATAAGATCTAGAAAAATCGTATATGAAAGAATTTGAAAAGTAAGAGTAAGAAGTTTATGAAACTCAAAGGTCAGAGAATGAAGACTGAAGCAATAATTAATGTAAGTTGCCGACATCTAGAAAGCTCTGAAGAAACAGTACCAAACAAAGACCTCAACTTTGCGACAACCATCAGGCGCATTCCATAGTTGGACATAATATCCCCTATTGAAGAGATAGCCATAAAGATACCGAAAGATCAGGGAGATGAACTAAGGGGTACTAGAAAAAGCGAAACTTTCCAAATCAAACATCACTAAGGAAGAAACGTTCGCTATCAAAAGACTACAGAATGACAATTCCATCATAATACTTGCAACAGACAATGGGGAATGTTACAGAGGTGATGAACAAATCTGACTACTCGGAAAAACTGGCAAGTCTTATAAGTGATGATAGCTACGGCAAAGTAAGGAAAGACACTACTTTGAAAATAGAGAGGTGGTTGTCACAGATTTTGATCATGAACAAGCATCACTTTACAGCAATGAAGTACAGACAACTGACTCAACGCTACAGTAAACAACTACACATGTAGGGTCTTTCTAAGATTCATAAGGATGGTATTCAATTAAGAGCTATAGTGAGCTGCAGAAGTTCAGCATGTCATCCACTGAGCCGCTTCCTTATGGATATAATGAGTCCATTAGCAGGAAAGTCAACATTGTACATGAAGAATTCCACTCACTTCAAAGAATCGATAAAAGATACCCTCATTCAATCCAACAAGATGGTGAATCTAGATGAGATAAGTCTGTTCATTAAAGGCCCAACTGGTGAAGCATTATCGGTGATTCAAGAAAAACTAGTGACAGACCCCATCTAAAAGAACGCACTAATATACCAATAAAAAACTTGATAGAAATGTTGACCTTCTGTGTAGAAGCTACCTACTTCAGTATGGACACTGATATATATCGATAGAGGAGGCTTTCGCTATGGGTTCGCCACTATCACCGGTAATAGGCAATATATACATGGAAAATTTTGAAAATTTGGCTTTAGGATCAACACCACAAAAACCAACACTATGCCTACGATATGTTGATGACACCTTTATAATCTGGCCCCACCAGGAAGATATCCAACTGCAGTTAGATCATGTGAACTCAATAAAGCCATCCATACAGTTCACAATGGAAAAAGAAAGACAATCAGCTAGCTTTCCTGGGCGTATTACTAACACGCACCAAGTATGGATTCAGGACATCCGTATACCGCAAGCCGACCTTCACTGGATTATACCTCAACTTCAACTCCCACCATCCATACAGAATAAAGAGAGGGATTGCTCAGTGCCTAAAACATCGAGCAATAGATATGAGTAGCGATCGTAATACACACCACGAACAAATGATCAAGCTCAGTAACAATCTATTAAGCAACAACTACACCAAAAGCACACTCTCCACTCCAATCATAAAGAAAAGAGAGGATGAAATCGATAAACTGTCCACAGTCTAACTACCCTATGTGAAAGGCTTCTCCGTAAAGATACGAAAGATATGCGGCTCATATGACATCAGGACAGTATTTAAAAGTAATGCAACACTTTGCAAATATCTCCTTCGTGTACAACAAGCAACAGAAGAGAATATGACCAAGAATTGCGTTTACTCTATCCCATGCAGCTGTGGTAGATTATACAATGGCGAAACATGCCGCCCCCTCAAAATAAGGGTAGAGGAACATCGCAAAGCTGTGACACGGGGAGATATTGATAAATTTGGGCATAGCTGAGCGTGTATGGAAAAATGGAGACCCTCCCCCCTTGCGGGATGAAGTTAAGATAATAGGCAGAGGACACCACTGGAAAATACGAAAACTAAAAGAAGCGGCACATATGCTAGGACACAACTACCACCTAAGTAGACCTGGTGCAGATATGAACAGCATATGGGAACCGGTATTAAAGAAGGATAGGAGAATATTAGATTTATAAGCCCTAAAATTCACTCCATAATTGCCCACGGCGTAGCGGTTAAGAGCGCGGGGTACTAACCCCAAGATTCCGAGTTCGATTCCAGGTAGTGGAGTGTAAAACGTTGTGTTAACAACGAACAAGATGAGGGCGAATATCCGTCAAATGTAAATATTGTTCATAACGTAAATAATTCCTCATCTCTTAAATATAGAACTGTATAGTATATGGACATCGTTAACTAGACCATATTCACTTATTCATTTAATTTGACTTTACCCACAGAAATTCATATACAGGTAATAAGAAATAAATGCGATTATGAACTAGTAAACAGGAAGATTGAATCGCCAACTTATAGCAGAAATTATATGTAGGATAGTCTTCGTTAAGCTTCTGTGATTCTTCAACTAGGTTTTTCTGTAATTAGTCATCGCGGGCGTGTATGTGTGTGTACGTGCGTGCCCCCGTACGTGTGCGTGTGCGCGTGTATGCATGTGTTGGTGTGTGAGAGTGTATAAACATATACCTACAAATATCATATATATATATTCATTTATGCATATGTATATATATATATTCATCACACGTATGTGCATGTTTGAGTATGCTTGTGTTGCTTAACCGATTAAAAAGAAAATACTCTTTTATATTGATTCGTATCTCCCCAATTTTCTCCAAATCTCTATAGATGTGTGTACATAGACATATATACACATACATGTGCGTTTACATATATATATATATATATATATATATATATATATATATATATATATTATATATATATATATATATATATATATATGAAGTTTTCATTTCATAATTGTACCACATATATGATTTGGATTGCGATTATAGAAAAACGGTGCAGGTATATAAAAACCATCTAAGCAAGATTTAGCCGAAATAGAATTTCTTTTCGTCTAAGATATTGAGGGCTTAATTAAGAAAATTGGAATTCCATACAAAACAGATGATTACTTATCGATTCTGTAGATGGAACCATGAAAGCTGTTTTACTGTATAATTGACCATCTCTTGGACGTTCTTTATTTATGCCACATTCGTTGTAATCAGTGCTCAGAAACGAGATGCATAAAACTCCAACTAAGATGTATGAATTATTGTGACCCAATTTGCTAGTGTTTATTTGTTATTTTTGGGATGATCAAAACGTATTGGATGCATTACGGGGCTTCACGCTGATTGCATTAGATGATCAAATTATCTACGTCTTTATTGGGAGCAGGTATATATCGCAATATTTTTATACGGTAGATGAGAGCATCTAGAAAATAGTGTTTATTTGATATGGATAGTGTTGAAACTTTAGCACTGCTAAATGAAAGAAAATGTAACTTATTATGATCAGACATTTTGAAAGCTCTGGTGTGACCTACATATGTATTTTTTCTCTAAGTCATGGATACTCAACCACAGCAGCAATCTGTAACAACAATTAAATTCGAATATGATAATCTAACTCTCAAATCCACTACGTGGCAACTTGTGCAATTCTAACTTCAGGAAAATCAATTACTTGTGATTGTGATTGTGATTGAGTTAACAATGCCGAGAAACTGCTCCGTTTCTTAACAGATCCAGCATCGGGTTTAAAATAATCATTGAAAGCATTTCGCGAGTTCCACTGCATTCAAAGCATTAGGGTTTCGATACCACTTTCAATATAACTTTTATTTGGTCTGGAAGGCCCAGAAAATTGCCGTGGGTTACGTTCTCTTGCTTCTCTGAGTTTACCATAAAAGAGGATATGAAGAAAAAGAACGTGAATAGAACTCAGAACATCATACAGCAAGTCACACATTATTTATATAAATGCACAAATCTCGCACGATACTGTGTTATTAAAATTAGACCCATTAAGAATAACAGTCAAATCATCATCAAAATTTAACGTATTATCGTAAAGTACGAGATATTAGGTAATGTATATATCTCCTGAGGAAAAGTCTTCTGTCATTCCTCTAAATTAGTACTTCCAGTTATGGTTACCATATAGCGCCCAATCTGACAGCAGTTCTTGAAGTAATCTAATGTTGTTACACCAAGATTACTTTCGTGCAAAGATGAGCGAGAAAAAAGACGCGAAAGATGTGCTGTGATAAGTAAGTATATGGAAACATACAGGATTTAGTGCCTAAACCGAGGATTGAAGGATGGAACAACACTTGAAATGAACTCTACTGTATTGTACCAAACATCCCATCCTCTCCATCTAGGCTGACTCCAACACTGTAAAAGCTTAGTGATCAAGGGCCCACAACTTCTCCATAGTTTTAAAATGAAAAAGAACCTCACAACTCTGCGAAACGTAGATGAGGATTATTCAAAAGGAAGGTAGATAAATTTTTATCTGAGATAGCAGATGAACCAATATAATGCAAATAACGATCGCTGAACAACTCCGAAACCAAGGGCGGAGAGCAAAACATGGAACTGAAATAAACTAAGTACACCAATGGCAGTCTCCAGCAAGTTACCAGCAACGCTCACGAATGCATCTGGCAAAATAGAGTCCAACATAATTTGCTACATAGTGAGTTCGTTGCTGTCTAAACTTGCTGCCCCACAAGGTTAGCCTGGTGGAAATGGTTACTAGAAACCTAGCAGGACAAATTTCAATTCCTGTTAAGGACTCATTCAACGTAGAGTTAGTTAGTAAGGAAGAAATATCTGTCATGATGAACAAGCGTGCCCCAATACCGCACAGGAATGATGAATCCCAAGTTCTTGTTAGATCTGTCCCAGAGAAGATTCTCTGGTGTAAAACCTGAGAATCTTTCGGGTTCTGATCGTCGCAGCAAATGATGGCCCAGTAAGTTCTTGAAAAACACAAAGTCCTGTGATGCGGGCGGATACTAGAACACATCAGCTTTCTCAGTTGTAAGTATGTAATAACAAATCTGCACATTGGCGGCCTTGGATAGTATCGATTTTCTAAATTATCGTTGGCATTTCTTGTACATTTTGTTAGAAATTGAAATTCCGCCAAGGTTGGCATTGGTGACAATAAAAAATAAGTACGAGTTGTGCACTTTGATCATTGAAATCAACTAGCATTCGCCTTCATGATTTCCAGCCATGTATCATTTGGAAAAAGTTTTATCATTTTCGTTTGGCTCAGGTTCGGTTTTATTCCTGGTAAGCAGGTACTACCTGTAACCTAAGGTATCAACAAGATTTTAGCAGTCTTTTAAGTGCTTAGAACTCTCCTGATAATTTTTGCTTAAGTGACACATTTTCTGTAGGAGCTCTACCGGGCATTCTATTTCAGTATCATTCAGCCATTTCTCTATGTCTTGGCTTTCTGTCCTCAACGCACCAGTTATTATAGACACGAACTTTACTGTTCGCATGCACCAAATTCTTCCTATTCTTCCTATTATTATTATTATTATTATTATTATTATTATTATTATTATTATTATTATTATTATTATTATTATTATTATCATTATTACTTTATTATCATTATTACCTTAGCGAAGGCGGAAGTATTGTTTTCAGTCGTGTTTCTTTGTTTGCCAGTGGAGAAGATATCTCAAGAACCGCCCGATAGATTTTGATGAAAGTTTCAAGAATATTTGGTCTCGTAACTGGCACGAACTGATTAAATTTTGGCATCGATCCGGTACTGGACAAGGATTCTGGATTATTTGTTACATTTACTTTAGTTTACATGAAGTATTACAATCTTACATTGACTTTCAAGTCTTTCTCTGATCATATCCCTTGAAAGCACGCTCATAGTTTCAGCGTAAGTTATGATTGCGTTGCTGTTTCCAAAGTTTTATTTTCGTTTCTCTGTTATTAATTTTACTCGTGTCTGACTAAAATAGGCCTTCATAGAGAAAACTGCTCCTGTTCCCACTGCAAACAACACACACACACACACACACCATTACAAACATGGCCCGCACACCGACCTTAGCATTCTATGACTATCATTGGGATCGATCAGGTACCGGACAAGGATTTTTGGGTTATTTTTCCGTTTTTTTTACTTAATTTCTGAGAGCGGTCGCGTTCATTTTTAGTATTCTCGTTTGTGAGAGCAGTCGAGTTTATTTCAGATATTCTCATTTTAAAATCATCTCCGGCTAATATCGTTAAGAGGACGTTGGTGTTGCCTTGGAAGAGATCTGCGCTCTCTGAATATTCTTGTTGTTGTGGTTGATTTTGTTGTTATTATTGCTGTTGTTATTATTATCGTTGTTGTTGATTTTGTTCTTATTCTTGTTCATCTTGTTATTTTAAACCATTATCATTATTATTATTATTAATATTATTCTCAGCGTAGTAAAATTTGCAAAATCGATAGATCGTCGAAGAAAATTTTTACTGTATGTCTTCCGATTAACTACATTTCTTAGATCAAATTTTACCGACGCCACTTTCGCCTTCCATTCCTGCAGAATTGATAAAATTAAGTATCACTCATAAAATTCTTCCAAATATTTGAGGGTGACTGATTTACAGAATCATTACTTCTTTACAAGATTGATTCCGCATTTACATTGTGGCTTTTTATCTGGGCGATATCAACTTTGTCGATCATTTCTTCGAGGTCGATGAAATAAAATACCAGTCATTTACTGGGATCGATTGTAACAAATAATTACTTTTTTCATTGTATCTTTCTAACAACTGCATCTTATAATAATAATAATAATAATAATAATTATTATTATTATTATTATTATTATTATTATTATTATTATTTATTATTATTATTCTATGTTTGACTTTTGCTTTATGTCTGTACAAGTTGGCTCCAAGTCTCACCCAGAGACCTCAAGAGACAACAGGCTGGAAGTTCTGTGCCATATATTTGGGGTTTTTTTTTCTTCTTTTCTTTTGGTGTTGTACTAGTGAATGTCTAATACATAAAAAAAATTATTATTATTATTATTATTATTATTATTATTATTATTATTATTATTATTATTATTATTATTATTATTGTTATTATTATTATTATTATCATCATTATTATTATTACTATTATTATCATCATCATCATCATCGTCATTATTATTATTATTATTATTATTATTATTATTATTATTGTTATTATTATTATTATTATCATCATTATTATTATTACTATTATTATCATCATCATCATCATCGTCATTATTATTATTATTATTATTATTATTATTATTATTATTATTATTATTATTATTATTATTATTATTATCAATATTATTATTATACAGGCGCCTAAGACGCATAGCTATTTGAATCGCTAAAGAATCAAAGAACTTTTCGATTATTTTTTGTTCTGACACTTTACATTGTGAATTCAAATCCCGCTGAGCCAAGTTTTCCGATGAATCCAATATTGTATAAACGCATCATCTGAAAGACGAAAGTGATATCCAAAGATGAAATGCATTAGCGATCAGCATATTCACGATCAAATCTGCCCGAATATTTTAAGAATGAATATATATGTACGTCGTTGTTTTGGTTCACGCTGTTCTCCGTGGAAACAACACGTCACTATCGAGCTGGAAGCAATCAGGACCCATTAGCAAATATTTCATTGGCTGAATTCTATAAACAAGAATTACCAGTCTTGCTTAGTTTCATTAATCTAATGTTAGCTTTGACTAAAGAAACACAACACAACGTTAGTCGACACACAGGAGTAATAAAGACACCATACTTCAATGAGCTTAGTATATGGTGAATACTCATCAAAGAGATGAACTGTTCTCTGAAACCAGAACACAACAACAATTAGTATTTTCAAGTCCAAGTCTGCCAGAATGTATTAAGTGTAAGGATGTACGCTTTCGTGTATTTTGTTTTGTTTTTCCTGTATTTGATCAAGCAATTACGATATGTTTTTCAATACTTAAAGGTATGTGAATGCTATGCATGCAAGGCCTGGGTATTGTGTTATAAGTTTCTCTGCTTGTTTTTTAATCATTTCAAATCAATCTCATATTATATTAATGTTTCTGTTTTGAACCGCCACAATTTGGTCACCACCGTTTTATTATATGTTTATATTTATTTAGATTATCTTTGTAGATTTCATTGTAATACGTTAAGGTCTGTCGAGGGATCAGGAGACACTTCATTTCCTGATGGTCTTTGACATTAATATCCGGCCGTTCTACCTTAATCATTTTGTTTATGTGGATACAAATATCCCATAACATAATCATTATTAAGTTCTTCGACAACTTTTCATATATGAATATATATATATATATATCATTATAAATAAGCAGGAGAAGATGTGGATTCAGAGGATCGTGCAGCTGTCGCAGAAATCTCATCTTGCGGCCTCGGTTAACAGTTCACACAGTGATCAACTACGAAGACGTGTAATGTAGATAGTCCATGCTAATGATTTAGAAGATCCGAAAAATGAAGGTACTTCGTGAGGACTACACAAAATCAAAAAATCGGGAGATATGAGAGGTAAATATATATTTACTTAACCACGTGATTTCCATTGGAAAGTTGAGTCATTAGTGTAAGCATAATATTCCGACGATTGTGGATATACTATTGTATTGTATTGCCAAGCATATTAACATAAACATTTACGCATAATTTCTTCTATACTGGAATTAAGACCACATGAACACGATTGTAAAACAATTTTACGCTAACAGAAGCTCCGGTACACATGCAAAAACACATGAACATATGTATATGTTTATGTAATATACGTATAGATATATATATATATATATAATATATATATATATATATATATATATTATATATATATATATATATATATATATATACATATTTAAAGATATATATATGATAGTTGAACCTAAAGTTATGTAAAAGTGAGCGAAAACAGTATAGCTTAATTTATGAAATGTCATCTTGTAGACTAATTATTCCTTTATACATAGATACTTGTTAACATAGACCCCCATCATATGCAAGGAGTTTACCATCATGTTCAAGCCGATTCTCGATTCTCCTTTGAGTAATTCGTGTGTGCACTGCTGTAACCATCTAGTTTGGAGATAACTCATTTGTGACCTCAAATCTTAGATCCTGAAGACTTTACTTCACTGAACCGAACAGGTTGATGTCAGAGGGCGACAAAACCTAGGTTCTGTGGAAGGTGGGTGACCACTGGTCAAACCAATTTGCCGATTACCTGATGTGTGTGGTCCTGCATTATCACATTGCCTGTAAATCGTTTTCCAACTCTTGGTCTCTTCCTTGTAACGGTTTCTCAAAGCTATTAAGAGTTCCAATAGATCATTCACTCTGCGCAGAACTGCCACGTACCATTAACCCATAGAGATCACCTTGTAATCGCATAAAAGGGCCAGCTGTCGTCGCTGTCTGTTGAACTTCTTGAACCTTGAAGAAGAAGAGTAAAAAAAACCAGCGGACTGAGCTTTAAGTTTCGAGTCATAAAGATACGACCATGTTTCATTCCGTGTCACCGAATCTGGCTTCAAACGCTTCCCGATATTAGAGTATACTTCCCACTTCTCTCATCCAAATTTGGAGTTAGCTGTTGGGACAAGTGGGATGTGTTAGCCTCCAAATTGGGTGTTACCCACTAGGACAACCATTCCGATACTCGAAGTTATGCATCGTCTTCATTAATGCATTGTCACCACAGTGCACTTGTACAGTCAACTCAAGTATTGGGTTTCACCTGTTCACATGAATCATTTCTTGCATTCTCTGGTGATTTGTAAAATTGTCGCACATAACGGTATCCCACACTGTGCGAATTTTTCAATGCTACTTTTCCGTTCTTCAGACTTCTTCCTTCATTTGTAAACATTTCTCTTATCAATGGTTTCATTTCCGTAAACAGCTTGCAGCCTTCTACAGATGTTTCTTCATCAAGACAAAGATGTATGTTGCTTTTGCTTGGAATTCATTCTTTACCTCCCAAAAAGAATAGGAAGGGCATTTACTGTAGAAGAAGAGCTATTCTACCATGTGAAGTTCTAACATCTTACTTCAGTTAAAAATTACTCTTTTGTAATACTTTCGGTACGTTACCCGGATATACATACAATTTTATGTGTACACGCTCGTGGGTATGCTTCTGTGTAAGTACGAGCATGTATTGCTGAAGACTTGGGAACTATAAATAATGTAATTAATATATTTTCTTAGTCATATATTCCAGAATTTTTTTTCATAATCCGCATATTTATATGAGTTTGGTAGCTTCCAGTCAGAGGGCTTTATGTTAATATCATGCCCTAATAAAAATATCTGTCTATGTGAAACTCGAGTGCTGTGTCTTAAACCCAAAACACTTTACCCAGCTTTCTTATATTTTGAAGAGTCTATTTCTGGTCTTTTAATTATTTTTGTAGTCATCTCCTTAGCATGTTATCCTATAGTTAACATGTTTTCAGTTTAGTTTGTAGAAGGTTCTTTTATTTTCATTTTCGTTTTTGCAGTTTCATTATTTTTCCCTTCTAAATCTAACTGTTTGTTATCTCAAGTACTGCTTTACATTTGTTGAAGAACTCCAAATTTTCTTTGTTTGATTTATACGTGTTTTGTAGCTATTTGTATTAGTTTCCATTTAATCTTCACTAGATAATTATGTGTTTCCACGGCAGATATCATTAAATTTCTAGTTACAAAACGTTCCCCTATGTTCGTAGTAAGTACAATGTTTCTTATCAGGTTTATTCTAAAAACAGTTATTTTCTTGTTTTTCTGTCTAGTCTTCCTGATTCACTTAGCACCCAGTGGGAAAATATAATTTACTACTGGAGAATCAAGACTATCGGGGGTGTCCATTACCTTATGCTTGTATCTAACTCTCTTTTAAGCATTAATCTAATTCCTCTGTAATATTTCTTTTTATCCTTTTCGTTTCTTTAGTCTATGTTGCGCTGCGTCTAGTTCATTAATTTCTAAATATTTGTACAATTGTTTTTGCTGTACTTTTGCTTCTGTGTGTGAATCTAATATGATATTACTAATGTTGATTAGTCTTCCTCTTTCATATAACCTCGCGTTTCTCCTTTTGTTTGTTTTCTTCTAAACTCAATTTAATATCTATTCCTCCAGTGAATCTGTTTATTCTATGTAATACTGGTTCCATTTATTTATCATTAGCAGTCTACTGTCTTCCTTTTCAGACATATTTATTATACATTTCTTTTCTATATTTTCTTGGTGTTATTTCCTCCACTCAATGAAAATCCGGCTTTATTTTGCAACATTTCTTCTATATTATCCCTCATTAATCACCCACAAGGCAATTAAAAGAACAGCTTCAGATGAAAACTATTTAACAGTTTATAGCAAGTGTTCAACTGCACCAGCACGTGACTACGTTTCTGTTGAGGGGTGTTTAGTATTAGTGAGTGAGCACACACGCGCATACACACACATACACGCACATACACACGCATACAGTGAGAGATACATTATATACATTCATACATACACAAACATATATATATATATATATGCTTTTAGTATATATATAGACACATATAAATGTATATATAAATCTGTGTGTGCATGTATGTATTTATGTATGTATGCATTTATTTATGTACATATGTATTTATGTATGTATTATTTATGTATGTATGTATGCATGTATCTAATAAAACTGGATACGAATGGCTTTTCTGGCAATTTTTCCACTTTAATAGAAT